>NC_072468.1:14840213-15011765 GCF_027596085.1 Anoplopoma fimbria | reverse complement strand
CAGGGCCACCTGCAGATAGCCCAGATGTCGGTAACAACCCAAGTCAATCCATACAAACAAAGAAAACCAAACAAATAAGTTCAGAAATTAACTAATGTGTAATAAAATGGAATGACACAGGGAAAAAGTATTGAACACCGCGCAAGACTCCACTGCTGAAGAAAAAGCATGTTGAAGCTCGTTTAAAGTTTGCTGCACAACATTTAGACAAGCCTGTGAAATACTGGGAGAATATAGTATGGTCAGATGAGACCAAAATTGAACTCTTTGGATGCCATAATACATACCATGTTTGGAGGTCAAATGGCACTGCACATCACCCCAAAAACACCATACCAACAGTGAAGTTTGGAGGTGGGAACATCATGGGGCTATTTTTCAGCATACGGCACTGGCAAACGTCATATAATTGAAGGAAGGATGAATGGGGAAAATGTACCGAGACATTCTTGATAAAAATCTGCTGCCATCTACCAGGATGACGAAGATGAAACGAGGGTGGACATTTCAGCAAGACGATCCCAAACACACAGCCAAGGAAACTCTCATATGGTTTCAGAGAAAGAAAATAAAGCTGCTAGAATGGCCCAGCCAATCACCTGATCCAATAGAAAATCTATGGAAAGAACTTAGGATAAGAGTTCATAGAAGAGGCCCACGGAACCTTCAAGATTTGAAGACTTTGTGTGGAAGAATGGGCCAAAATCACACCTGAGCAATGCATGCGACTAGTTTCTCCATACAGGAGGCGTCATTACCAACAAAGGCTTTTGGTAATGAGCGTGTTCAATACTTTTTCCCTGTGTCATTCCATTTTATTACACATAACTTAATTTCTGAACTTATTTGTTTTCTGTGTATGTATGGATTACTTTGGTTGTTACTGACATCTGGTGAAAATGTCATGTCAATAGCACCTTTAGACATATATTTACTGAGAAAAATGGTGCGATTTCAATACTTATTTTACCCGCACATCAAATTCTTGGATGCTGACGGCCAACAACACAGTGCTATCTCATCCATGTGATTGACTGTTTACATCCCACCAATGTAAATTGAGTATCCCCTCTTCTTCTTCTATGGTTCCACCTCAATCTACTTACCTGCCAATTAGTTACCTCTACTGTCCTTCTCTGTCCCTAACACCTTCACTAGTTCATCTCATAGGGTTTCACTTTTGCATATATATATATATATATTTATATATTTATAATTATAATATTAGCAGTTATAGCAGAATTAATAATAAAAGACAAAGTCACCTCAGTAGATTTAATTCTGTCTAAAGAAGGACTGAGACTAATCAAACCCTTGTTTCATCGGGACAATGTAAACTACCTAGCAGTAACTCCACACTCAAAGTACTGCCAGTTATGTCTATGGAGCCAAATCTAGGCCAAAAGTCTTGATCATTTGAAAGAAAGAATTGAAACTGAAAATACAAGTTGTGGTCTTGAACTTTGAAAAATGTTTTCGATGTAATGTGCACCATCTCTAAATGGAGGAAAATAATACAAATACAATCAATAAATTAATTAATCTAACAATTTAAACAAATAAACCACATACTTTTCTTCATTATGAGATTAATAAACCCTACACACTCATCAACTTGTATGTTTACAGAAATGGAATTTCAGTTGCATACACTTAATACACAGTTTTTAACAGAAATGTGCGTCGGTCACGTGACTAACTAGCGTATAAACATTTTATAACTATCGTTAATATGTACTGTCACCTTAAAGTGACGAGACAACATCTCGTCACTTTGTCACGTATCTGCGTTATCACCAATTGACCACTGGATGGCAGTATGGTCACATGATGTCTGGTTTGAAAATCATGAAATGGTTTTAACTCTATTTCCCACGTGATAAATACGGGAGAAAGACGTATTTTCCTGAAATCAAATGTGAAATAACTTGAGGGGGGTTATTTAATACTCTAAAGACTTATACAGTGTTATACAGAGCTGTGGGATGTCTCAGAGAAAGAACAAAGGAGTCTCCAGTTGTTAGTTATACCAGGCCTCTCCAGCTTCGCTACAGCGCTGGCGCCAACAGGTTGTCCGTGTAAGCAGATGCCATCGCAAGCTGACTACGCTGCGTTCACAGTGGTTTGTTGAAGTGTGAAACATTACATATTAAAGTGTGGTTGTTGAACGGCACAATCTGGCATAGTTATTTGCTCTTATACTGCAATTCGTGCCAGGCAAAGTCTAAAAGAGAAAAAAACCTTTGTCACTTGTGTCAATTTTTTTACTGCCAATCACGTGAATATGGTGTATAGAAAGTGTTGGGTCATAATTCTCGCAATACCTACGTTTCCTGAAGGCAACAGGGTTGAGGAAGGTCCTCACTCTTCTTTGTTAAGCTGTCATTCATGATTACCCGCCCCTCTCAGATGAAGTCACAGCCCCGAAGCCAGTTAAGGCCAAAAGTCTGAATCTGAAAATATTTGATCTGAAAGTGGGAAAAAAAGATCGGAAAAAAATAATAAAAAGATTTGAAACCGAAAAATAAGATTTGAATTTTATTAAAGTTATATTCAACCCCAAGAAACTTTTCCTTCACTTATTTTTATTTTGAATACATTGGTGTATTTTTCAAAGTTCAAAACCAAAACTTGTATTTTCTAACAAAAGACAACTTTCTTTCAAACAATCAAACCTTTATGCCTATATTTGGCTCCATATATGTCTTGGCATTTTGGGGACATGTTTTGACAGCTTCATTAAAAATATCCAGCCAAGTTGGTGAGGTTTGAAAAAATGTCATTGATTTTTGCGCCGGGCCCATGCACGTTTGGAACTGGTCACACCCCCTATTTAGCGGTAGTTTTAACACGTTTTAAAATGTTTTACAATATCATGAAACATATCCTGCAAGTTTACCAGCGTCACAGTATGCTGGTGGAGCGCTGCGTCTTACCTGTTTGGCAACAAAAGCAAACTGCTGACCGGGGTTCTGTCTCTTGGAGCAGCCGCACACTCTTCTCCTAGCAAAGCAGTTAGCATCGTAAGCTGGGCGGACGAGGCAAGTGTGCAAGTCCTTTTCTTGTTTCACCTCTGAAGGGTCAGGTTGTATTACAAGATGGGCTGGTGGGTTAGCATGCTAATAATCAGAAGATATCTCTGCAATACAATACACAGACATCTTTAACATAACACCATAACCACTTCAGGTTCGGGTGATTGAGTTAAATTTTTGAACGTTTCAAGCTGCAATTCTGGCCATATTTAACACATCGCTCCTTGAAATGCATCCAATTGCTGGGATTGTTTGATTAAATTAGTAAATTAACATTTTGAGGATTATTCAGTTGTTGCTGTGCAATAACATGATATCCTCTTGATTGTATTTGAGATTTCCTGATGAGTTTGATGCACTTCAGTGTTACGCTTATTTTGTCCAAATATTCCTCAAATACTGACCGCAGATATGTCTTTTTGCGATTTGAAGTAATTAACAGTTTTTAGTGTCATAGGATTATGTCAGTAAATGTCAGTGTTGGTGTTTTATAGGGATCCCATCCTGCATTAGGCTGCCTGGTTATGATCCTTTCTTTCCTCCAGCCCATACTGGCTCTGCTGCGCTGTGGACCACAACATCCACGGTAGGTACCCTGCTGCGTGTGTGTTTGAATCAACAAATCCTCAAATCTATATAACAAAATAGGCGAAAGGTTATCAGTGCTCTGCTTACCTGGTGTCCCTATCAGTAGGATGAAGACACGTCATATATTCAGGAACACAGTTAACTGTCATAAAAACAGACATTGCCTCCTTAAACATATATGAAACAAATTAAAACATAGCTATAATTTAAAACAATGTTTAACAAAACAATTCTAATTAATTTAATCAATTTAAGGTGAGGTAACTAAAGTAACAAATGTAATAAGCAAAACCATATCACTTAAAAAAAAACAATCAGCACATTAGAGTATGTAAAATTAGCAACAGCATAATCATTATCAAAGAAGCCAAATCTAGCTGTTGTTGGAGATGGGAAACAAACTGCTTAGAGAAAACACTCTCACAAACACACGACTTTGTCAGGAAACCTTAACATAGTTTGTAACAAAATCTAAACTCAGGGTCCATCTAACAGCTTTTTCTGGAGTTATTCAAACACAGTTTACCTTCTTCATGAGCAGATGTTAGTAGCTCAGTTGTCATAATATTGGTCTGACTATATTACTTTGAATCATAACCACCCATTAAAAAAATAAATTTCATTGGTGAAGAACCTACTCACAAAGCACAACATCTCATCAGTCATGAGTAGGTTAGAGAGAGGGAGGTGCAGCAGGTCCAAGGCCAGTCCAGGCCAACAGGCATAAGGAGCGGATGATGAGACAACCTTACTTAAAAGCAGGACACTGCTCGGTCAACATGGACAACTAGAAGCATTCCAGTGGGACTCCTTTATGACGCAAGTAGGTTCCCGAAGGGTTGTAGATGTGGTGTGAATGGTTAGTTCTGATAGGCAGTTGACACCTTGGCAGCCCCTTCCATTAGTGTCAGTGCTGTGAATGGGTGAATGACAATTAACATTTTTGTGTTTAAGTGCTTTGAGTGGTTGAAGACTAAAAAGTGAAAGTCCCCTGATAGGAAGACTGGGGTGGTTTGTGACATCACTGGGGAACAATAGATTGCCAGTGGACGTCCGGAGAAAGATCAAAGAGGAACACAACTGACACGAGAGACCATCTTTGAACAGAAGAAACCACCTTTTTACAACCACCTAATAACAATTTAACTAAGTTAAATAATTCATATGATGACACCTGACATTAGCTGATTATCTTTACTGAACCAAAAGGCACAGAACTTAAATGCAGACTCCGGAGGCAGTTCAGTAGTTTAAAAAAAATACTTTACTCAAGCAATATTTGATGCACAGATGATCCGTAAGTATAGTTTAACTGTTTGGTTAAACTACTGTCGACAAGGTCATGAATGATGTACTGTTTTGTTTCAGCTGCTGACCATTTAATATTTTTATTATTTTCTTTCACAGAAGGTTTCTGTTTAACTGGTCCCATGCTTTGAATGCAGTGTCTATAAAAGCTTTAACTGGTAAGCTTTTGTCTAACATTATTAAATGATAAATACCCTTAAAATGCTTTAGTACACTCTTTGATACAAAAAAGAATATTCTACTAATACTACTGTCAAACCTTGCTACAAGTTTCTAAAATGCTTTGTTTATGTGACATCACACAGTTGCAGCCATATTCACAGGCCTGAAGTTGATTGACAG
This sequence comes from Anoplopoma fimbria, assembly GCF_027596085.1. NCBI lineage: Eukaryota > Metazoa > Chordata > Actinopteri > Perciformes > Anoplopomatidae > Anoplopoma > Anoplopoma fimbria. Next base: position 15,006,492 of record NC_072468.1, on the reverse strand, counting down.
CAGTCTGGACAAATGGCTAATGAAAGTGATGGCTGGTTTTGTTGGCTGGGAAGCTTTGTTCTACATTATGTTGGAGGTCCATTTAAAATGGAAGGTTAACAGTGCAGGTAAATATATATTCATATTTTTTTTAATCCTGTCTCCTAGTAATATTATTATTAACGTATAGTGCCTCCTAATGGGTGGCTTTTTGCAGCAGAGATAAAGTTGCAGTGGATCTCCACCTCAAAGGTTCCATCATAGATGTTTGTTTCTGTTATTATCAAAAAGCAGGTTGACGTTCCATATAAATACAGTTAAAGTATCACACGCTCAATTCAAGGAAAATGAACATTGCCTATTCAGAAACTGTGCCTTTAAATTAGCATTCAGGATTTTCATACTGTTTCAATGACCCAACTGTATAATATATTGACCATTTCACAGTTTTAAACTGAAACATTGTCAATTCGCAAGTTATTTTCAGGTTGCAGTGTATGTGAATGACATCATCTGACAGGAAGTAAACATGAACCAAAGCTATTGCCTAGCAACTAGGGAAGGGGCAAAAAATCTATACAGCATAGTATTGCGATATTTTGCGTGGCGATATTGTATCATAAACGTCAAGTATTGATCTTTTATTATTTAAATTATCTACATTGCAATAAGGGATGTCAAAGCTACGAATCTATGGTGTCCTGATTCTTGCAATGAGACATGCGGTGAAATCTCCTCTCGTGCAGGTGTGTGGGAGCATTTTGGAGATACAAAATGAGCAGGGAGTCATGCTAACAGGCTTTGTTGGGATGTTGTTTTTGATGTGCTGGAGAACCAGTTTCTCAAAGCACTTCATCAGAATGGGGCTGGGTGCCACAGGACGAAAGTCTTTTACACTGGACACTGCAGAATTTTTACGCACAGGAACGATGGTGGCTGTCTTGAAGCAGGAGAAAACACTCTCCTGTGACAGTAATATGTTGAAAATGTCAATGACAATTAAAGCTGCAAGCAGCGATGATCGGGCCCTCGCACTACGGACACGTCAGGGTAACGGCGGGACGCAGGCTCAAGAGGCCGCGAAAGCCTGCGGCAATCGGGCACCTCGTCCAATAGTTGGATGTACTTTTCTTGTGTGGAGTGCGTGACGCTGTATCCACCATGTAGCAAAAGTGAACACAGAAAACGCTGTTTGCCCGATTGCCGCAGGCTTTCGCGGCCTCTTGAGCCTGTTGTTCTATAACAACTGTAGACCACATCATTTAAATGTCATGTAAATCGGATGCCGTTGTGACATAAGATAAGATAAGATAATCCTTTATTAGTCCCGCAGTGGGGAAATGTGCAGGATAACAGCAGCAGAGAGGATACTGGAAACTACAGACATAGTAAAAAACAAGTATTAACACAGTAAATAATATAAAATAAGTTCAAAAAGTAAAAAATCCAAAATAACTCAAATATTATATATACAGACAAATAATTGTATCATTGTACAGTGTATTGCACATATTTTTATATTGCACATATTTTTATAGAAGTTTTTTAGTGATCTACTGGGAGCAGAGATGGTTGTGGAGCCCGACAGCAGCAGGAAGGCACTACCTCCTTTACACACCGGGGGGGGGTGAAGTAGCCGGTGGCTGAAGGAGCTGCACAGAGCTGCCAGAGTGTCCTGCATGTGGGGGGGAGATGTTGTCCATCAGGGATGATAGCTTAGTCATCACCCTCCTGTCTCTCACCACTTCCACTGTATCTAGTGGACACCCCAGGCCACAGCTGACCTTCTTAACCAGTTTGTTAAGTCTCTTCCTGTCGGCTGTTGCGATGCTGCTGCTCCAGCAGACCACTCCATAGAAGATGGCTGACGCCACCACAGAGTTGAAAAAGGTCCTCAGGAGTGCTCCTTGCACTCCAAAAGAGACCTCAGTCTCCTCAGCAGATAGAGCTGCTCCGGCCCTTTTTGTAAATTGCGTTGGATTTAAAGCATGGCTCCAAGAGACTTTATTTTAAGTCTACATGTGATACATGTGCCTTCCAAATTTCATACATATCGAGGTAAAACGTACTGCGATCAAAATTTTGTAGGGGGCGCTATTTCAATTCAGTTTATTTTGTATAGCCCAGAATCACAAATTACAAATTAGCCTCAAAGGGCTTTACAATCTGTACACATACGACCTCCTCTGTCCCGGAACCCTCACATCGGCACAGGAAAAACTCCCCTAAAAAAAAACCTTTAACAGGGAGAAAAAAGGAAGAAACCTATGGGAGAGCGACAGAGGAGGGATCCTTCTCCCAGGATGGACAGAATGCAATAGATGTCATGTGTACAGAATGAACAGCATAACAGAGATACAACACATTCAATGTATATGACATAAATTATTCATATAATAAGAGTAGTCAGCAGAGTAACGAAGGGAAAAAAAATAACAGCAATTATTATAGTAGAATTATAATTATGAAATAGGGAATAGTAATCGAAGTAGCAGTGGGTATCAGCCGGGTCACAGCAGGAGGCACGACTACGGTCCAGGTACCACAACGATTCATGGAAAGCTGCAGAGCGAGAAAGAGAAAAGGGCTTCAGGGTGGAAGCAAAGCTAATATGCGTAATGGTAGAGGTAATAGTAATGTGACTAATAATAATAATTGTAGTAGCAGTTGGTGTCAGCAGTGCCATAGCAGAAGGCACGACCAAAGTCCAGGTACAGCCACGGTTTATAGGAGCCTGCGAAGCGAGAAAGCACAAAGACTCCAGGGTAGAAGCAAAGTCAATAAGCGTAATAGTACAGGGAATAATAATAGTAATGTGACTAATAATGATAGTGGTAGTAGCAGTGGGTGTCAGCAGGGCCTCAGCAGGTAGCACGATGACAGTCCAAATTTAACCCCGATTCCTGGGAACCTGCGAGGCGAGAAAGCACAAGGACTCTGGGGAAAAAGCAAAATCAGTTATGTGTGTAAATAGGAGATTAATACATAAAGAAGGAGGGAGAGAAGAGGAGAGAGGAGCTCAGTGTATCCTAGGTAGTCCCCCAGCTGTCTAGGCATATAGCAGCATATCTAGGGGCTGGACCAAGGCGAACCTGAACCAGCCCTAACTATAAGCGCTATCAAAAAGGAAGGTCTTAAGCCTGCTCTTAAAAGTGGTGAGTGTGTCTGCCCCCCGGACTGAAACTGGAACCTGGTTCCACAGAAGAGGAGCCTGATAAATGAAGGTTCTGGCTCCCATTCTACTTTTATAAACTCTAGGAACCACAAGTAACCCTGCATTGATTGAGCGCAGCTCTCTAGTTGGGAAATATGGAACTATAAGTTCCTTAAAATAAGACGGTGCCTGGCCAGTTAGAGCTTTGTAGGTGAAGAATTAGTAGAAGAATTTTAAATTCTATTCTTGATTTAACAGGGAGCCAGTGCAAAGAAGCTAATACTGGAGTAATATGATCTCTTTTCTTAGTTTTTGTTAGAACACGTGCTGCCGCATTCTGGATCAACTGTAAAGATTTAAGAGACTTATTAGAGCAGCCTGATAATAAGGAGTTACAGTAATCTAGTCTAGAGGTAACACATGCATGAACTAGTTTTTCTGTATCGCTTTGAGACAGGATTTGCCTGATTTTAGAAATGTTACGTAAATGAAAAAAGGCTGTCCTTGAGATCTGTTTTATATAAGAGTTAAAAGACAGATCCTGATCAAAGTTAACGCTGAGGTTCTTAACGGTAGTGCTGGATGCCAGAGCAATGGCATCTAGAGAAACTATATCGTTAGATAATTGATTTCGAAGGTGATCTGGGCCTAGTAGAATTACTTCAGTTTTAGTTAAAGTCAATTGTTGAAGGTCGATGGGTGAAAAGCCATCTAAATATATTTCAGGTTCTACAGCTGTTCCTAAGGTTCCTGTATTTGAGGATCGATCGGTACTGGTTGAGGGCAGTAGATTATTCATTTTGTCTCTAATAGTTAGAATCTTATCATTAAAGAAGTTCATGAAGTCACTACTACTGAGGTTTAAATGAATACACGGCTCAACAGAGCTGTGACTCTCTGTCAGCCTGGCTACAGTGCTGAAGAGAACCCTGGGGTTGTTCTTATTTTTCTCTATTAATGCTGAATAATAGGCTGCTCTAGCATTATGGAGTGCCTTCTTATATATTTTAAGACTGTCTCGCCAGACTAAGCGCGCTTCTTCCACATTGGTGGAACGCCATATCCTTTCAAGTTTTCGCAATGTTTGCTTTAATTCGCGGGTTTGAGGGTTATACCATGCAGCAAACCTCCTTTCTTTTATTAGCTTCTTTTTTAGAGGAGCTATAGAGTCTAGTGTCATTCGCAGTGAGCATGCAGCACTATCAACAAGATGGTCAATCTGAGACAGACTAAAGTTAGCGTAGGAGTCCTCTGTTATATTGAGCAATGGTAATGAATAAAACCCTGAAGAAATCGCTTCTTTAAATTTAGCTACAGCACCATCAGATAGACATCTAGTGTAGAAACTTTTGCCTAATTGCGTACACTCTGGTAGTAAAAATGTAAAAGTTACTAGATAATGGTCTGATAAAAGAGAGTTCTGTTGAGAGACAATTACATTTTCTATTTCAATACCATATACCAGAACAAGGTAGAGGGTATGGTTAAAACAGTCGGTTTATGTACACACTGACAGAAGCCAATAGAATCTAATAATGAACTAAACGCAGTACTAAGGCTATCATTATCCACATCCACATGAATATTAAAATCCCCTACAATAATAACGTTATCTGTTTTGAGGACTAAACTTGATAAGAACTCTGAAAATTCAGATAGGAATTCAGAATACGCACTTGGTGCACGGTACACTATAACAAATAGAGTTGATTTTAATGCTTTCCCGCTCGGGTTTGAAAGACTAAGAACAAGGCTTTCAAATGAGTTATAATTTAATTTAGGTTTAGGGTTTATTAATAGGCTTGAGTCAAAGATGGCTGCTACTCCACCTCCTCGGCCTGTGCCTCAATGAATGAGTATTAATATGACTTGGAGGAGTTTATTCATTTAGGCTAACGTACTCTTCATGACACAGCCAGGTTTCAGTAAGACAAAATAAATCAATATGATTATCTGATAGTAAATCATTTACAAGTACACCCTTAGACGACAGAGATCTGATATTTAAGAGTCCACATTTAATTGTCCTATTTTGTTGCCTTAACTTTTATTAGGTTATTTTGTATAACTCCTCTTCTGTTGACTTTAAATAATTGAAGTGGCTGTGGGGCAGACACAGTCTCTATAGGGTTTTGGGTGGGTAACTGGGTGGGTAACTGCTCTAAAGGAAGCGCAGAGAAGTGTGAAAGACTGCGACTCTGCTTCTGCTTTCTGGTCTGAATTCTGGGCCATGGATTAGGTCCACTAATAAAAAAGGTAGATTTCTAGATATGAGATCTGCTCCATCCAAAGTGGGATGAATGCCGTCTCTTCTAATCAGACCAGGTTTTCCCCAGAAAGTTTGCCAGTTGTCTACGAAGCCCACATTGTTTGCAGGACACCACCTCGACAGCCAGCGGCAGAATTATGACATGCGGCTATACATCTCATCGTTGACCAGGTTAGGGAGGGGGCCAGAGAACGGAGTCCGACATTATCTTTGCATATGAACACACCGATTCCACGTTCAATTTAGTGACCTCCGAGCGACGTAATCGGGTGTCATTACCGCCGACGTGAATAACAATCGTACTGTATTTACGTTTACCCTTAGCCAGCAGTTTTAAATGTGATTCTATGTCGCCCGCTCTGGCCCCGGGGATGCAGTTAACTATGGCCCCTGTCTTCGCTAACTTCACGTTTCTGAGAATGGAGCTGCCGATAACCAGAGTTGGTTTCTCAGCGGGTGTGTCGCTGAGTGGGGAGAACCTGTTAGAAACGTGAAGTGGTTGGTGGTGACCCGTGTGCTTCGACATAGAACTATGCTTCCTTCGGACAGTCACCCAGCCTCCCGGCTGCTCGGGGGTTGCCGGGGACGGCTAGCAGGAGCTACGTCTGGTCGGCCCTCACCGGCTACGGGGGTGGGCTGGCTAACTACAGTAGCTAACGACTGAGCTTCAATGGTGCGGAACCGTGCTTCTAACTCACTGAGCCTCACCTCCAACCTAGTAAATAAACTACATTTATTACATGTACCCTTATCAGTAAGGGAGGCAGAGGAATACCAAAACATGAGACACACTGAGCAGGAGAGAGAGCAGGAGAAAGGAGAGCCATCGCTAGCTGCTAAGCTAAATGAGGCTAGCTAACGTTAGCAGAACTGAACAACGTGTAAACAGCTGTTGGTTTAAGCGAAAAGTCGCTGAATTAAGATGTGAACTATGAGTGTTTAAATGTAAAGCAGGTAATTAGCCGCTATAATAAAGATTATCACACAACTGACTAGTTTTCGCTGGAGCTACGAAAAGTACGCTATCAACTACGTTGGGAACCGGAAGTGAGGCAATACGCTTACCGTAGTACGTCAGCTATCAAGCCGACTTGCCACTCTGATGCATTAAGATCTTATCAAGTAACTACATTTTGGACTTTAAATGTGTGTGCCAAGAGTGGTTGTGTTTCAAGCATTTTTAGACCTTTAAAAACACCTTCGTTTTCATGGCGAATAATGCGTCGCCACGGTAACGGCGTTCCGCTAAACAACAAACTTTTGATAACTTTTAATCACTAGGGTCTTAAGATTGTACCGACCAAATTTGAAGTGGATCTGATAAATTTCCTAGGAGGGGTTCGTTAAAGTTCAGCGCCTGGAAATGGCAAAGAATACAAAATAAATTCATACAAAATTAAAAATGTCCGACTTCCGGTTGGATTTAAAGCATGGCTCCAAGAGACTTTATTTTAAGTCTACATATGATACATGTGCCTTCCAAATTTCATACAAATCTAGGTGAAGCGTACTGCGAGGGCTGCTTTGTCGAAATTTTGTAGGGGGCGCTATCGACCCGAATTGCCACTCTCATGCATTAGAACTATATCAGGTAACTACATTTTAGACTTTAAACATGTGTGCCAAGTTTAGTTGTGTTTCAAGCATTTTTAATACCTCAAAAACATCTTTGTTTTTCACTTCGAAGAATGCATCGCCACGGCAACAGCATTTCACGAAACATCAAATGCTTTGTGGGCTGGCATTATGAACTTCTTACATATCTGTGGGACAAATTTGAGGTGGATCTGGTTTCCCTACTAATTGTGGCAAGCCAAAGTATAGCATCAGTAACTTCCTGTTACCAGAATGTGGCGCTATGACTATCATTCAAAATTGGACTGTATATGTCTTTTGGCCCGGAGTGAAATATGGAATATATCTGACATTGTGGAGTCGAGTTATATCAGTTTATTCGTTCACGGGGAAGGATCGAAATTCACCCTTCAACGAATTCTTACAATCTTCACAATGAAGCATTATCAAGGTAGTTAAGGCTTTTCTGACCAAATTTGAGAGGGATCGGATTAGTTTGTGACGAGGAGGATGTAAGAGTACACAACATGTAACTTCCTGTTGCCACTAGATGGCGCTATTACTATGATTCTAAATTGACATAATGATGTCTTCACGGTCAGGATGGCATGACACGAAAGATGTTTAGTATATTAGACAATGTACGGCCTAGTTATAACAACTTCCTGTTTCATGGCGAATGGTGTTTTTGAAATCGACGCCACAGATACATAGCTGACCGAATTTGAAGTAAATCGGGTTAAATCTCTAGGAGGAGTTCGTTAAAATACGTCACCTTGAAATGGTCAAAAAACATCATAAAATTCAAAATGGCCGACTTCCTGTTGGGTTTAGGGCATACGTCTTACTGGATTTTTTGTACGTCCCATTATGTTACATATACCTACCAAATTTCACGTAGCTAGGTGAAACGCAGCGTTGGGGATAGTCAAAAGGGGGCGCTATTGAGCCTATTGCTCCGACCTCAGCCCGGCACCCCAATTTTATTTTCATTATTTATTTATTTTTTATTATAGGCCGGTCCTCTGGAGGACGGGCAGACTTGACAGCTGACTCTTTGCTGAGGAGATCAAAGGGGGCATAAAGGTGGTCAGCTCGTCTGGCAACTTGCACTCACACATGATGGGAACGCTCATACATTTGTAACCTGTGAAATTCTGGATCGCCTGGCACATATCTTTAGTGTTGTTCGTGTTGAGGTCTCTCACCAGTCTTTCTTGTCACCTCCGCTTTGCCTCCTTGATTCAAGCTTTCAGTCTTGCACTGGCAATGCTCACCACTAGACGTTTTTTAAATCACACTGTTCATTTAAGGGAGCAATGTGTAGGATTTAGTGGCATCTAAATTATTTGTGAGGTTGTAGATTGCATCCAACTGAATACCCCTTTGCTCACCACTCCCTTTCCTAGCATGTGGGAAAACAACAGTAGAGTAGTGTTTTTCAAACTATATTTGCTGGGGACCCAATTTTTTTAAATGACTGAAAATTGGCACCTAACTCTCAATAGCCCTTATCTTTTACTGCCATTTCGGCATCATCTTATATATAATATTGATGAGTCAAGCCAGCCATTTCTAAAGGATCTACATTTCATTAAGCACAACTTTGTTTTACCAGGCTTTACTGAAACCATCTAAAAACGTATATATAAATATGTATTGGTCATAAATACTTCAAATGTAATAAGTAGGCTACATTACCAGAGCAATACGATCATTCAGGCTTTATCATGTGGCTCAAATGTTTACTTCAGATATAAATATAAAATTCAAGATCAAGGAAGAAAATCTGCAAATGTAAGGAAGGAGTCACCTGTTGGTCATGACCCAGTCTTTGAGAAAGAATTGTTTAGAATATTTTAGAATATTTAAAGCAACAACAATGTGTGAATGTATTAACAAGCTACTGTTATTCAGTGTTTTGTTGTCACCTAAATGGCTTATGTCTTACTAGCATTGTGCACAGATATTATTGTATTTGCTCACATACCTACCTTACATACAACTAACACAGTGGCTAGGGGTGGGTATTTTTAGAAATGTATCGATACTACAACTCTTATTGGTTCTTTTTCATTACTAAATAATTACTTAAAAAAATATTACTTAAAGAATGAAAGCTCGCTGTCCTTGCGTGAACATAATGGTGGGGGATAACAGACTCAGAACGGAGCCGATTTTAATTAGGTTTTACTTTTTTTAACATGGTTATGCTTGTTTAACAGATGTATTGATGAAATTTTTACTTGCAAATATTGTATTGCACTTTCAGTAGTTGTCGTAGTAATTGATCACTTCACCTGCTTCACTTTAGTATCTCCTCTCTGCTTGCTGACTTTGTGTGTGTGCTTGTGTGTTTGTGTGCGTGTAGTTGGAAGAGGTCAGCCCCGACAGAGAAAGCAGTGTGATAATAAATAAGCCTACACCAAAATATTTTTAAAAGTACGGATTAAAGAACGGATTACGTCGGAGTTTATCAATACTCAGGTCTTTAATAATTTAGCAACAGGTCCCTTTTTTTTATCGGGATTTGGTACCCATCCCTAATAGGGACTTTTGCTAATAACACAGCTAATAATTCGCTACAAGCAATCCTGCCTTGGGACACCCTGAATCTCTTGGTGATGAGCTGGAAGTTGAATCCTTATTTTTTCAAATTTAGATAGATAGGTAGCTGAGGTTGTTCTACATTAGGCGGATTCTACACGTACAATATGTGTAATCGTCAATGGTGATGAAATCAGTTTCATTATTCATTTTTATTGAGGTAACAAGTAGCTCACCAGCTACAGTAGCACATGCAGATTAATTTGTTGCTCCACTTTCTGGTGTAACTTTCTGGTGTGTTATTGATGGGTCTGGGTCAAGTTTGAGTTAGATATTTCAGTCCTTTTTTGAAAAAACATAAAAAGAAATGTACTGTTGGAAAATGTATACAAGTATTCTGCAGCAGCTTTAATTAATCTATTTTCTTTGGATTACAGATATTTTGGAATCAAAAATGGTAAGACAAAAAAGGCTCAAAATAAACAAAGAAACAATTACATAATGCTGATTTGTAATGTAAATTGCATTGTATTGTCAGATAACAGTTGATGGCCTGCTGATGGCTCTGTTCTTCCTGGGAAATTTCACCTTTTTGATGACACTGTTGGTTGGAATTGGGATGTCATAAGAAGAGTAACAACAGAGCAAAAAACATGAGCTTAAGCATGAGCATTTCTATTATATACCTAGAATTTGTGAAATTGATAAATCCTTTTTTAATTTTTTAACTATTTTCATCAAGTAGTTGAAAATGTATAAATGTCTAATTTAATAAAATTTACAATGTTTTTTGTTGTGAAGCAACATTTCTTTTTAAATGTTGACGTAAATATCTGTACCCTGTTAACATGATAGTGAATTTACAACTCATATGTATGTTGTACATTTAAAATGATCGAAGTAGACCTAGTTCAGAGATGATAAGCAACATCGATCCTACCTTTTTAAGTTAGAGGATGTGCTGTCATGTTTAGATATTCTACTAACCACTCAAGTAATGCTGTCTCTTGTATTTCAACTTAATCCCTAACCAAATTTTTTTTGTAACATGATTTTATCAGATCAAATATCAAGCTGATAAAAAATGAAACACCAAAGTATGGTTTACATTTTGTACCTTTTGTACCTTGTCATTTGCAAGTGCCTTCATCATTTCAAGTGTTGATTGTAGAAAGAAATGTTATCACGAATGATGGAGTACATGCAGATTTTGTGCATTAAAGTAATTAATTAATTGAAGCCTTCTGGTTCTAGTTCCACCAAAATTAGAGGAAAACCTGGCGAACCCAGTCAGATAAGTAACTGCCCTTATCTTAACAGCCTCACTGTACATCTTGGATAAAAACGAAAAGCGATATGCAAATATGCATAACTAACATACATTTTAATTTTGTATGAAAATTATATATATATATATTTTTACACTTGTAAAACAAACATCCAACATGGGTAAGTGCTGTTGAGGTATTCCTTTATCACAGAATTGGCCTTTCATCATCACAGGGACATTTTGAATGAACTTCCTAAAGCAATGCGGAAAATATTTTACTGTTAGAGGCCATGTAGTAAAAGTGGTAAATCCTTTCTTACTGAAAGTTGTCAGAAACACATTTCTACTCAAAAAAAAAAAAAAACCACTCGAAGCTGGATTATTTTAATAGAAATGATAATTTGTGTTTCCTTTAGGGACCTGCTTATAAACAGTTGATGTTCTATTTTGAGATTCTTTTCATAAAAGAATTGAGTTTTCATCATTGTTATAGATAGAATTTCTTACTGAAAGATGCCAAAAACTTGATCACTGTTCTTTTCATGAAAAACTTATTTCTCATGCCTCTAGTCTAAAGCAGTGTTTTCTCACTGATAGCTGCTAGAAACAATTTTCTACTCAAGAAATGCTTGTGATATTAAAGGTGCCTGTAAGTTATTCCTCTAAGTAACTGACTTTATCTGACTGATTTTGAGTATTAAAGCTTTTCTGTCTGGCTGATGTTCTCAAATTAAAGTGACGATGACAATGATTGCAGTTTGGTAGTTTCATTGTCCATCCAAACAATGGTTTCTGCAGTATAAAATATGCACAATCTGAAAATAGTAATAGAAAATATATACTGGTAAACTAAGCAAACAATTACTACCTGGATTAAATTGCAACAATAATAAAATATCACAACACATTAAATAAACACAAATGAACAGACATGCCAACTTCCTTATGCAAGCATGGCATGGGGGTTTGACAGAGAGCAGAGAGATCTGCAGCTCTGCGTGAGGGCCTTATATAGTGGCTTGATTCACACCTCTCTGCAATTCAACATAACATGTTGAAGTCTTACCATATCAGGGGTGATGGGGGGAAGCAAGGTCCGCGGCCTGTCGATTCCAACGTTAACCCCTCTGTGACTTCGATTTGTGTAGGTGCCATGTCTGATGATGGCCTAACTATGCTATCTGAGGGTCAGCAGACTGGTAGACTGTCTAATTCTGAGGTCCTTGGTGACATCTCTTCCCACCTGTCTTATCTTCCAGAGGTTCAAGGTCAGGAAGTGATCCAACTTCTATTGTCGTACCCCAGGTTGTCTTCGGATGTGCCCTCCAGTACAACCATTCTGGAGCATGACATTGATGTCGGTACCGCGGTTCCTATTAAGCAGCATGCGTACCGATGCCCAATGGCAAAGAGAGAGGTGATGAAGAAAGAGGCTGAGTATCTATTGGAGAATGGACTAGCTAAGCCTAGCTGTAGTCCATGGAGCTCTCCGTGCCTTTTAGCTCCCAAGGCCGATGGCTCTCCACGTTTCTGTACTGACTATAGAAAAGTGAATGCGGTGACTGTGCCTGACTCTTTTCCGTTGCCCAGGATGGATGACTGTATTGATAGCATTGGTCCTGCTGTATTTATATCAAAGCTTGACCTCTTGAAGGGGTACTGGCAGGTGCCTCTGACGGAGCGAGCTTCTGATATTTCGGCCTTTGTTACACCTGACCACTTCCTGCAGTACACCGTCATGGCGTTTGGAATGAGGAATGCACCAGCCACGTTCCAACGGCTGATGCAGTTAGTTTTGGGAGATGTGCCTCATTGTAATGTGTATTTGGATGATGTGGTGGTGTATTCTGACACGTGGGAGGACCACATTGCCAGTTTGAGGGTGGTATTCCAACGGTTAGCTGCGGCATCGTTGACGCTCAATCTCGCTAAATGCGAGTTTGGTAAGGCCACCGTGACCTATTTAGGCAAGCAGGTTGGACACGGACAGGTCCGCCCTGTTGACGCCAAGGTCAGAGCTGTCCTAAAATATCCTGTTCCTTCCACTCGACGTGAGTTGCGTCGGTTTTTGGGAATGGCGGGGTATTATCGTTGTTTCAGCAGGAATTTTTCGGTGGTGGTAGCTCCCCTCACCTCATTGTGTAGTCCTGCTGTTCCCTATGTCTGGAGTACTGCATGTCAGTGTGCCTTTGAGGCTGCAAAGTCCCTTCTGTGCAGCGCCCCGGTTCTGGCAGCTCCTGACTTTTCGCGTCCCTTTCAGCTGGAGGTTGACGCAAGCGCTGTTGGCGCTGGTGCGGTGTTGCTACAGGAGGGTGAGGGCGTTGTGCAGCATCCAGTTTGTTACTTCTCAGTTAAGTTCAAAAACCATCAGCTTAACTACTCTACCATCGAGAAGGAAACCCTGGCTATGCTCCTCGCCCTCCAGCACTTTGAGGTGTATGTGGGATCCAGTGCCTCTCCTGTTGTGGTCTATACAGACCACAATCCTCTTGTTTTTTTGGCCCGAATGTATAACAGCAACCAACGGTTGATGCGATGGGCTCTTCTGGTACAAGGCTACAACATTGTGATACGTCACAAGAAGGGGGTGGACAACGTTGTGGCCGATGCCTTATCAAGAGGATAGTTTTTTTCGGGGTATATCAAGCTGATGTTTATGTTTTGTATGTAATAATGTGTGCTAACCCCCTGGGTTCGCTTTTATGGGGGGAGGTGTTACGTAGGTGGGTTGGCTCATCATCATTATCGTATTCCGTTCAATGTAAACATCAGGTTGGTATAGGTAGTTATTTTGTATGAGGAATTTAATCCCTTTTCTTGGATTGTAAGTATTGTTCTATCTACCAGAGGCTCCCATTTAGACAGCCTAATAGAAATCTCAACTTTGAGGTTGATTTCTTGAAATAACTTAATATTCATCAATCTTCACAAATGCCTTAAACATTAATTTGTCACTGAAAGTTGCCAGCAACATTTTTCTAATCAAGAAACACTCCCACCTAGTTAATGTCAAAGTAAAGATTCTTGTATGTGATTCCTTAGATTCCCAAAGAATTGGACTCCAAACGGCAGATTTTGATGGGGTTTCATGAAAAATCTTAGTTTTGATCACTGTACTAGCTAAAGCAGTGATTTCTTTCTCAAAACACATTTCTATGTAAGAAATGCTCAAAGCTGGATATTTGTGATAGAAAAGATGTGTATGTGATTCCTTTGAAAGTTGAAAGGTGTCTTTAGGCAGTAAAGTGGGGAAAAGCATCAGGTTTTCATGAAAATAATGTGAAAGTGGAAAATCTAGAAGTTTATAGATTTCTAGGAATAAAATTATGTAAATTTACTTTCACATAATCTACTTTAAAGCTTTTTTCGGACAGAAACGTATTTTGGGAGTCTAAAAGGTAAAAATGCCCCTTTAAGCAGTACAGGGATGAAAGCATCAGGTATACATTGAAACATCATGAAAATGGAATATTTGCAGAGGCACCTTCTTGAAGAAATTCTTGTAAAGTATGTTTTTTTTTTCACAAGGCAGTGTCTGTACCTCACCATGTGGGTGGAACAAAGACAGAGGCCTACATGCAAAGACAAAAGCCTAACTCAGTTTATATTGTGCAAACCCCCCATTAGGCATCAAAATCTCACCTGAGTGTGAAATTTGGTTCATACCACAACACTGGTGCGTCATGGGACAAGAGTCACAGGAAACCCACAAGTCCCTGTGACACAGCCAGGAAGTCACCAAGGCTATTGTATCGAGGCTGGACAAGCCTGGTATAACTATCAAATGGAGGCTCCTCCATTTGATCTCCTGAAACATTCTACCCTCTCTTCCTTCTCACATATCACCCCCTCAAGGAAATCCCAATGACCTTTCTCAGGGACCTCCACATCAACAGACAATAAAGATATATCTGCAGCCGTAAAGGTGTCAAGGCTATTAGCCACAGCCTTGATAGCAAGGCCCCAGAGTGGGGGTTCTACGGGACCGACGTCAGGAAAAGCCAACATGAAGGGATGCACTCAAGCATGCCTTTCGTTTGTATGTGTAAACAACAGCCAGGAACTAAAACAAAAGGCTAACAGAGGCCAAAGCGTATTTGACTTCTGGAGGGATACTGAACTACTTGATTCTGCTAGAATAGACTAAGTATATTGTTCTTGCTTTCATAATTTGCTCTTAACTGTACCAAGCCTGCTTAAGTTTTAGTTTTTGTTGCTGATTCTGTTGTCTGTGCTGTTGCTGTGATCAGGAACTGCTTTGAGAGGTGTGGTTTAGTTTCAATAGGTCAATTGTCCTCTTAAGTGCTAGGGGGAGTGGCTTACACTCCTGGCAGACAATGAGCAATCAGTAGGTAGGTCCTTAACCACTGCTGGTGGCTGGAAGCGTCGGGCAAACGAAGGCTAGGGCGAACAAAGGCAACAGGGCGACTTTTTCAAGCCAGACCCCACTAATCTCATCTATCCCACTCTCTCAGCCCATGGTGAGCAAGTGGTGTCAGGGGGGCTTTGGAATTGCCAGTCGGCAGTGCCGAAAGCTGAGTTCATCTCAGGCTACGCATCCTTGCTCTCCCTCAACTTTCTTGCTCTAACTGAGACCTGGATCACACCAGAAAACACTACCACACCCGCAGCTCTGTCAGATGTGTACATTCTCTCACACTCCCAGAGCTGCGAGGCGAGGTGGTGGCACTGGCCTGCTAATTTCCCCAAAATGGAAATACTCTCTTGTCTCTGTTCCACAGTTCTCCCCTTCCTTTTTTGAATTTCATGCTGTTACTGTCACTTATCCAGTCAAGCTCACCATTGCTGTTGTGTATCGCCCACCAGGCCCTCTTGGTGAGTTCCTGGAGGAGCTTGACACACTAGTCTCGCACTTCCATGACGATGGCTCCGCACTCATCATGCTCGGCGACTTCAACATCCAGACTGATAAGTTAGAACCTCTGCTTTCCTTCCTCTCCTCCTTTGACCTCTACCACTCCTCTTCTCCTCCTACCCACAAGGCCGGCAACCAGCTGGATCTTATCTTCACTAGACACTGTTCTACTGCTAACCTCTCTGTCACTCCCCTCCAGCTCTCGGACCACGACTTCATGTCCTACTCCCTCTCCTCTCCCCCTTACTTCCTCCACCTAACCACATGGTTTCTACCCGTAGTCACCTCCACTCCCTCTCCTCCGCTGACTTTCCTCTTCCGTTACCTCTGCCCTCCCTGACCCTGAATCCTTCTCTCTCCTATCCCCGATACTGCTACTGATCTTCTCCTCTCCACCCTTTCCTCCTCTTTGGACAACCTCTGTCCCTTCACCTCCAGGCCTGCACGGCCAACTCCTCCTGCCCCATGGCTGTCGGACTCAGTGCGTACTGATAGACGGAGCCTAAGAGCGGCTGAGCGTAAATGGAGAACAGGCAAACTCCCGGAGGACCTTCTTAATTTCCAATCTCTCCTTTCCACTTTTTCCTCCTCTCTAGCTACTGCTAAAGAGGCTTTTTTCCGCTCTAAAATCCTAACCTCTGCTTCCAATCCTAAAAAACTCTTTGAAACTTTCTCTTCACTCCTCCAACCCCCACCCCCTCCTCCTACTTCCTCCCTTCTCCCTGATGATTTCGCCAACTTCTTTGACAAGAAGGTAAACAATATCAGATCCTCCTTCTCTCAGCCCCCCTCTCCCTGTCCACCCTCTCCCTCTCTACCCTCTCCAGCGCTTCCCCCTCAGCTCCCCCTTCCCTCTCCACACCCCATCTTACCCTATTTTGCTCCCCTCTCCCCTAACAAGGTCCTCGACCTTGTTACATCTAACCACCCCACCACGTGCTCCCTTGACCCGATCCCCTCCCCTCTTCTTCAGTCTATTGCGACTGAACTACTTCCTTTCCTCACCCACCTCATCAACACATCTCTCGTCTCGGGATGCTTTCCCTCGGCTTTCAAGACTGCCAGAGTCACCCCCTTCTGAAAAAAACATCACTTGACCCCTCTGATGTCAAGAACTTCAGACCGGTTTCTCTTCTACCCTTTCTATCCAAAACACTTGAACGCGCTGTCTCTAAACAACTGTCTTCCTACCTCCACCAGAACAACCTCTTGGACCCCCACCAGTCCGGGTTCAAGGTGGGTCACTTGTCAGAGACAGCCCTCCTTGCGGTGAAAGAGTCGCTTCACGCCGCGAGAGCGAACTCTCTCTCCTCTGTCCTGATTCTCCTGGACCTGTCAGCGGCGTTTGACACGGTGAACCACCAGATCCTCCTCTCCACCCTTGAGGGGATGGGCGTCTCAGGCTCTGCACTCTCCTGTTTGCATCCGACCTGACAGGTCGATCCTACCAGGTGACATGGAGGGGGCCATGGCCTTGGCTGACATCTCGAAGTGGATGGCGACACACCACCTGAAGCTCAACCTGGACAAAACCGAGCTACTGTTCCTCCCGGGGAAGGGTTGCCTGCACCGAGACCTGTCCATCACCATTGATGATGCCGTGGTGACGCCAACTCGGACTGTGAGGAATCTGGGTGTGACCCTGGACGACCAACTGTCGTTCTCAGCAAACATTGCATCGGTCACACGCTCCTGCAGATTCCTCCTCTACAACATCAGGAGGATTCGCCCCTTCCTCACTGACGAGATGGCGCAGGTGCTCATCCAGGCTCTGGTCATCTCCTGCCTGGACTACTGCAACTCACTACTTGCCGGAGCCCCGGCGTCGGCCATCAGACCTCTGGAGCTTGTCCAGAAAGCTGCAGCACGTCTGGTGTTCAATCGCCCCAAGTTCTCCCACACAACTTCCCTTCTCCGTTCTCTACACTGGCTCCCTGTAAGAGCTCGCATCCAGTTTAAGACTCTGGTGCTAGCCTACAGGGCAGTGAAAGGAACAGCTCCTTCCTATCTCCAGGCCATGGTCAAGCCCTACACCCCCGCCCGACCACTTCGCTCTGCTGCCTCGGGGCGATTGGTTGCCCCGTCGCTCAGAGGTCCCTGCGGCCGATCGACCCGGTCACAGCTTTTTTCTGTCCTGGCCCCTCAGTGGTGGAATGTACTCCCCACTGACGTCAGGACAGCAGAGTCGCTGCCCATCTTTCGGCGCAGACTGAAAACTCACCTCTTCACGAAGTACTACCCTGAGCCTTCCTCGTAGCACTTATTGCATTCGTATTAGTTTGCTGCACTTATTGTATTCGTATCAGTTCGTTGCACTTATTGTATTCGTATTAGTTTATTGCACTTATCCTATTCGTATTAGTTTGTAGCACTTATTGTATTCGTATTAGTTTGTTGCAATTATTGTTTTCGTAGTAATTTGCTTCTGCACTATACTTATGCTCTGGTTTATGCTTTTAGATGCTTGTTTAAGAAAGGAGATGCACTTATGACTTCTGGTGACTAGTAGTTCTCTTGAATACCTATGCTGAATACACTTCCTGTAAGTCGCTTTGGATAAAAGCATCTGCTAAATGACTGTAATGTAATGTAATAAGTCTGTGAAACCTTCAATAACCCCAACCAAAGTATTGGTCATTTGATTTCAGGATGACACATCTTTTTCCCATAATTGTGGAGTGGAAAACAGAGTTAAAATCATTGTCAGATATTTCAGATTGGATTCATCATGTGACCATACTGCCCTCCAGTGGTCACTTGGGAATAACACATATCTGACACGCATGACCTCTGTTAATCCTGTATACCCAATGTATGTACCTGAAATTCCATCTCTGTATCCGTACAAGTGTGTAAAGTCTGTTAAACTCATAGTGAAGAAAAGTATGTGGGATATTTGTTTAAAATGTTAGATTAGTTAAGCTACCAAACCAGAACACACCGAAACTAGGAAACAAAGAAATCCGAGATCTTGGCAAAAACAAAACCATAAAATCAAGCCACACCCTGGGACCCGACACCTATCCTGAACAGATAAAACCAGGAGATTTCCTTTGTTTATCTCTCTTATTTTTCTTGTCCTCTTGTTTTTTAGTTGTTCATTTATGTTAGGTGTACGTTTTTAGTCTGACGGAGATCCCAACATGTGACCGTCATTTTATTTTTAGAAACAGCAGTTTTGCCAGTATTTTCCCTCCTCGAACTCCTTGGAGCATCTTAGAATTATTCTTTCAAGCAAGCCTTATTTTTAGTGAACATCTGTTGATCTCGTGAGATATCAACTTTAATTATTATCGTTTAGGCCAAACGAGATTAGTTAGAGAATATCAGCAAGTAGCCTCAGTCAGCAAACTATTCAGAGCTCCATCCCTCTCCACACACCGGACCGGATCCAACACCCGTCTTGAAGCAAGACCCAAAGAATTCAGAGACTTTTGCCTGCTGACGGAGTGAGAACCCCGGATACAGCGGAGAGCCAGCGGAGAGCCACAGGTCCGTGAACCCTCAACTTCACCCTCTTCACCTCCGACGGACCAGAGAGTCCGACGGCAGAGCTGATACCACCAGGACCGCTGAAGCAATGGCAGAGACCCGCAAAAGGCATCCGGACCCCTCGGCACAAAGTAGGAACATTTCAACCGTACTGTGATCCAGAGTTGGTGTAGGAGATATAGAAGCTTATAATAATAATATAGATTGACCAGATAGAGCAGGGATAGGAGAAAGAGGAACCCGCAACTTTCCTTCACTATTTGATATAATATTGCCTGATTATCTTTTTTATTTTTATTAATAATCCTGTCGTACATTCATTATATTACCTTTTTAATAAATTACCCATATATCGCCAAGTCGTTGTCTGTCATATTGTTTCAAAAGGTTGGAGCTATAAGGTCACTGTCATGGCAGAGGTAGGTCATGTTTGTTTTGTTTTAAGTTTAACTGTACTGTTAATGTGTTTTGTGTATTTTACGAACTACCGAGTACCATTCAGTGCCGCAGCTGAGTGTTATCTTCTTCTTTTTCTTCTTCTTTTCAAACTAACCCACACACACGTAAACACACTCAAAACACACATACACATTTACGCTTATTTCATACACACATGGCGTATAAGCTCGGCCTCCGATATGTGTTTTATTCCCCCGTTAAATAGTCACAGCCTAGCTGCAGTTGTGGGGTATTGCATGACGTGACTACTTTACTTGACTACTTTCGCATTCTTGCTTCCACTCTCTCTTTCCTCTTTCCTCCGCCACTGTTAAGTTATTCGTTGGGTAATCACTTACGTGACTATGTCCATCATTGTTCCCTTTTTTTTTCTCTCTTCACCCCTCCTACACACATACACACACACACTCTCACATACACACAAAAACACACGTACACAAACACTCCCCTCACCACATGGTTTTGTGTTGCTTTTATGTAGTACGCTTGTAATTGTATAATAGATGTTTGTTGATTTATATTGCTGATTTTTGATCAGTGTTAATTAAATGAACTCTGCTATATTTCGAAGAGCAGTTTTCTGTGACATATGTGTTGTGATGATAGATAGTTGTTAGTCAGTGCTTGGATTCAACCCTTAAACAGACCCTATTATGCTATTTTCCGGATGCATATTTTTATCTCAAGTTACAGTTACAAAATGTTTACATACGTTAATGCTCATAATCCGCCTTGTTTTTCTCATCCTGGCTGTCCTGCAGCACATCTTCTCACCCTCTCTGAAATGCTCTGTTGTAGCGCTTGCTCCTCCCTCCAGAAAGTAAAGTCTGCCCTGATTGGTCAGCTAGCCTGCTCTGTTGTGATTGGTCAATGTTTCACATTTCAAAAAACTCTTCCTCCGGAGCTTCAGCTCCGTTTCTCTCTTTCGTTGTTTGAGGGCGGGCCAAACGGAAGTGAAGGAGAAAATTAAATCGAGCCGTTTCAGGCAGCTCAGGAGCAGTGTGTCTGAGGGGGAGGGTAACTCCTTTTAGGTGTGGACTTCAGGTTTTACACTCTATGGACCTTTTACATGTACAAAAATATATACAACACACTAAAGAAGAGGGAAAAAGTGTAAAAGCATAATAGGGCCACTTTAACTGTTCACTCTGAATGTGGAATAGTACTTTGACTATTGACATTTTCAGTGAACATCAATTTAGAGACTTTATCCACAGTTTGGTAATTGGTCCCTGATCACAGGTTGGTGCCCCGTTATTATTCCTCTTTGTTAATAATCCTATTGATATTTGTCAAAACAGTATTCATTCATTCATTCAGTCAGTCATTATCCGTAACCGCTTATCCTGTTAAGGGTTGCAGGGGGGGGGCTTGAGCCGATCTCAGCTGTCATTGGGTGAAGGCAGGGTTCACCCTGGACCTACAGACAATTTAGAGTCATGAATTAACCTAAGGTGCATGTCTTTGGACTGTGGGAGGAAGCCGGGGAACCCAGAGAGAACCCACGCTAATACGGGTAGAACATGCAAACTCCACACAGAAGGCCGTCTAGCAGTGCTAGCCACTGCACCACCGTGCAGACCTGAAAACAACAAATTGGAAAATCTGCTTTATCATAAAATAAAATCATGTAAACTATGTTTTCTTTTTAAAAAATAACTTTTGAGCTAATCTCAGCCTGAAACGTGTTTTGGGATTTGTCAAGGCAGCAAAGTGTTCATCAAGTTTTCATAAAATACGAGAATCTGCTTTCTAATGAACATCATTAAAGAAAATCATATAAACTATGTTTTCTTTAAAAAAAATGCACTTTTGAGCTATTATCTGCCTGAAACACCTTTTGGGAGCCTAAAAGGTGAAAAAGCACATTTAGGCAGTACAGTGGTGTAAGCATTAGACCATAAGACATTATGCGTAAGCTGATTCTCAAAT
The DNA here is from genome assembly GCF_027596085.1 of Anoplopoma fimbria. Lineage (NCBI taxonomy): Eukaryota > Metazoa > Chordata > Actinopteri > Perciformes > Anoplopomatidae > Anoplopoma > Anoplopoma fimbria. The sequence goes on along the minus strand of NC_072468.1, from coordinate 14,984,939 downwards.
ACTAATTTATAGGTTTAATACACAGTATATATGATTTTCTTCAAGTAACTGCCTCCCAACAAAAGATTTTCCAATTCCATGTACTTTTCCATGAAAAACTGCCTAAAGGCACCATTTCTCACTCTAAGCTCCTAAGTACAATGCATAACGATGAACAACATACAATGAAAAGGATTGCATGTGACCAGGTAGAATCACTGACTCATATCAGGATTTTTGTCCATCATTTAAACCCGTCATTTGAGGTTTATTCCTTAAATTTAGCTCAAAACACTTATGCACTGCTCAGCAGTGGAGAATTTTAAGAAGCACTATCATCATGTTGGATGATGGTAGTTGTTGAATTGCACTCTTCCATCTCTCACTTAGTGGCAGTTGATTCAGCTTTCTCTTATATCTTCGAAACCTCGTTGACTTCTTTGTTGAGGTTCGGCTTGAACCGTTCTTCCTCGTCTCCATCTCTCTCAGCAGGGTGCTGAATCATTATTATATTCCTTTATTGATACCCATGGGGGAAATTCGAGTGTTGCAGCAGCTCAACTACACAGACACAGACAATAAATACACATACTATACAACAACATAAAGATAGAACAGGAATACAAATGTACAGTATCCACATGGGGGGGGGGGGGGGCCTGGTCAGCATGTTGACAGACTGTGGTCTCCGCTGTTGTTATACAGTCTGATGGCAGTGGGCACAAATGAGCGTCTGAAGCGCTCCGTCCTGCTCTTTGGTAGAATCAGCCGGTGGCTGAAAGAGCTGCCCAGCTGCCACAGTTCCCCATGGAGAGGGTGAGAGGGATTGTCCAGGATGGCTCCGAGTTTGGCCTTCATCCTCCTCTCACCCACTGACTCCAGACTGTCCAGCTCCAGACCCACCACAGAGCTGGCTTTCCTCACCAGCTTATTGAGTTTGTTGGCATCTCCAGTCCTGATGCCACCATCCCAGCGCACCACAGCAAAGAAGAGGGCGCTGGCTACCACAGACTGGTAGAATGCCTTGAGCAGTTTATTGCACACATTGAACGACCTCAGCCTCCTCAGGAAGAACAGCCTGCTCTGTCCTTTCCTGTAGAGGGCGTCAGTGTTGTGTGTCCAGTCCAGTTTATTGTTAATCTGCACCCCAAGGTACTTGTAGGACTCAACCCTCTCCACTTCCCCTCCCTGAATGAAAACAGGGACAGGGGGGCTTCTGTTCCTCTGGTAGTCCACCACAAGCTCCTTGGTCTTGCTGATGTTGAGCTTCAGGTGGTTGTTGCTGCACCATGTGATGAAGCTCTCAATCAGTCCTCTGTACTCCTCCTCGTTGTCCCTCCAACAATGGAGGAGTCATCGGAAAACTTTTGGAGGTGGCAGGAACCAGAGTTGAAGCGGAAGTCCGAGGTGTAGAGAGTGAAGAGGAACGGTGCCAGTACAGTTCCTTGGGGTGCGCCGGTGTTGCTGATCACAGACTCAGAGACACAGCCATCCACCCTGACGTACTGTGGCCGGCCTGTGAGGTAGTCTGTGATCCAGGAAGTGGTGTCGGGGTGCAGGTTCATCTCCAGCAGCTTCTCTCTCAGTAGAGAGGTCTGAATGGTGTTGAAGGCACTGGAGAAGTCAAAGAACATGACTCTCACAGTGCTTAAGATAAGATAAGATAATCCTTTATTAGTCCCGCAGCGGGGAAATTTGCAGGCTTACAGCAGCATAGAGGATAGTGCACACAAGAGACATAGCAAAGAAAGACAAGATAAAAAATAAAAAAAACCAAGTATTATAAATAAGCAACAAAAACAGTAGAAAAACACAACTGAAATATAATATTTACAGACAGAAAGAAAGAAAGAAAGAAAGAAAGAAAGAAAGAAAGAAAGAAAGAAAGAAAGAACAGAACAGAAAGAAGCTTCCCAGCTTCTCCAGGTGAGAGAGGGCCTTGTATGTCAGGTAGATGATGGAGTCCTCCACCCCGATGTGTGGCAGATAGGCGAACTGTAGTGGGTCCAGGAAAGCTGTAAGCTGGGTCCTCAGGTGCCGCAGAACCAGTCTCTCCAGGGTCTTCATGACATGTGATGTCAGGGCCACAGGTCTGTAGTCATTAAGACCGCTGGGACGACTCTTCTTCGGCACCGGGACAATGCAGGACGTCTTCCAGATTGTGGGCACCTTCTTCAACCTCAGGGAGAGATTGAAGAGGTGCCTGAGAGGAGCTGCCAACTGTCCAGCACACACTTTCAGCAACCTAGGGCTGATGTCATCAGGTCCACTGGCTTTGCTTATCTGAAGCCTGGAGAGCTGATGCTGTACCTGGATGGTGGTGAAGGTGGGGCTGGGTGGTGAGGGGGTTTGAAGGGAGCTGTGAGCTCCTGGCCGTGGGTGAACAGTTGTAGGGGGGGGGGGGGGAGTGATGGGCTGTCCTGGTCCACTGGTGTGGAGATGTTGGTCTGAAGAGGGCTAGTGGGTGAGGGGGGGGGGGGGGGGCATCCTCTTGTCCTAACAGTCTGCTGAGAGAGTTGGAGGTGGCAGAGGTGTAGATGGAAGGGGGAGCAGAGACCCCAGCAGAGGTGTGAATGGGGGAAGAGGTATTAGGTGGAGACCTAGCCTCACTATCGGAGCACACCGGGGTGGGGGTAGTGTCGAACCTATTGAAGAATAGGTTGAGCTCCGATGCGAGTGCTAGGTCACCCTGTACTCCAGATGAAGGCAGACTGCAGCCTGTCATCATTTTCATCCCATTCCACACCTCTTTAGTGTTGTTCTGTCCCATCTTAGCCTCAATCTTCTCCCTGTAGCTGTTCTTAGCCTCTCTCAGCTTTCTCTTCAGCTCCTTCTGAACAGCCCGAAGTTCCCCTCTGTCCTTAGCCATGAAGGCTTCCTGTTGAGAAGGCCCTTCAACTCTTTGCTGATCCACGGCTTATTGTTGTGGGAGCAGCGGACCTTCTTTGTTGGCACAATGGTGTCCTCACAGAAGTGAATGTGGTCTGTGATGCAACGAGAGAGGCACTCGATGTCCTCCCCGTAGTCCTCCTGGAACAGTTCCCAGTTTGTGTCCTGAAAACACTCCTGGAGGGTCTCCTCAGCGTCCTCCGACCAAACCTTCACAGTCCTTGTGCTGGCCGCCTGTTGCATAGCCAGTGGCTTGTAGGTGGCCACAAGTTCTATTAGGTTATGGTCAGATTCACCAAGGGGGGAGGGCAGAGGAGCTGTAGGCCCCCTTTACATTTACGTAAAAGAGGTCCAGGATCTTGTTCTCTCTCGTTGCAACACTGACATATTGTTTAAAGTTGGTTAGGACAGGAGAGAGGGAGACATGGTTAAGTCCCCGCTGATCATTATGAGTGAGTTGGGATGTTTAGTCTGAAGCCCCGCTGTAACAGAGTGGATGACGTCACTCGCGCTCCTCGCTGCAGCTGATGGTGGGATGTAAACAACAACAACAATGGCGTGTGAGTACTCCCGCAGTAGATAGTAGGGTCTCAAACCCACCGCCAGGAGCTCAATGTTGGGAGTGCAGATACACTCCTTCACAGTGACATGGCCGGGATTACACCATTTAGAGTTGACAAAGACAGCAAGACCTCCTCCTCTCTTCTTACCGCTCTGTTTCCCCTCTGTCCGCCTGAACCAGTGTGAAGCCGGCCAGTTCGAGCAGACTGTCCGGTATCTTCCCGTGCAGCCATGTCTCCGTGAAGCAGAGCAGACTACACTCCCTGTAGGCCCGCTGGTTGCTCACCAATGCTGACAGTTCATCCACTTTGTTAGCGAGGACCTCACATTCCCCATAATGACCGTGGGGAGAAAAGGTTTAACTCTCCTGTCCCCCTCCATCCTCTCCCGGACCCTCACTCCGGCTCTTTTTCCGCGACGGGGTTGTCTCCATATCGCGTCGGGTATGCGGGCGGAGGGAACGCCGGCTCCGCTCCGGTAGCGCAGAAGCTCGTCGCGGGTGTAGGTCAGCATGATTAAAAGTTCCAGTTGTGTGCAGAGAAGGGGGAAAAAATGCTACAACTAAAACGCTGAAGCAGGAACATACAATTACCAAAAAAAAGAAGACAACGAATAAAAATAGTAGAAAAAAATACAAAAGTAGCAAAGATGGTAGAGAGCTGCTGCGACAGGCTGCCGACCTCTGGCGCCATCTTAAATTAAAAAAAAAAAAAAAAAAAAATCCCCCCCCCCTTCTTCATAGCAGCAGGGCTCATTATGGCACCTTTGCCAGTTTAAAGTATTTCATCGCAGAGTCTTTTTTTTAGATTCACTTTCAATATATTTTCAATTTCTATTCCTAATAGTTGTTTCCATGATTACCTGATGCATTCACCACTTTACTGCCTAAAAGTGCATTTGCACCTTTTTATGCTCCCCCCCAAAAAATGTCATGCTCAGAATATGAAAAAGTGGATTTTGTGAGAGAAAACATTATTTTCATTATTTTTCAAGAAAGTACCTCAGAACAGCAGATTTTCCGGCTCCATGGTGTTTTCATGAAAACCTGATGATATGACCACTTTTCACCTTTTAGTTTGAAAAGACGTGTCATGCTGATGTTACGCCCCTGGAAAAGGGGGAGAAATAATCACGAGAGTGATGTGATGCTTTTCCTCGTAGAGAAGTTTACTCCAATTTCTTGTACAACAAAAATACAACAATTTACATGGATGACATACACAGGAGAGTAGAGAGTGCATACCTTATTTAAAAACAATATTTAAAGTATTACCTGGCATATTTCTCACTTTCTCTCATTAGGTTATGAGGCACAAAATAGCTTAACTTCACATACATTACATTTACATTACAGTCATTTAGCAGACGCTTTTATCCAAAGTGACTTACAATCACTAGTATATTACATATCATTCACCCATTCACACACTGATGACAGAGCTACCATGCAAGGTGCCACCACCAGACTCTAACTAACATTCATACAACATCCAGTCCACACCGATGGCAAGCCTTTGGGAGCAACTTGGGGTTAAGTGTCTTGCCCAAGGAGACATCGACTGCCGAAGCCGGGTATCGAACTACCGACCCTCTGATTGGAGAACTACCTTGCTCTCCACTACGCCACAGCCGCGTAGCCACAGCCGCATAGCCACATAAAACACACATAACTATTTAGACCTCACTTAAAGTGCATAAAAGGTATTATACAATTAAAATGAATAAAATATTACTACTATGTACATATTAATTGACAAAATGGCGGCTACACTTCACGCAGCTACAACTACACAGTTCAAGCGCGGGAATTCGGGTACACATACACATTAGTACTCTCGGCAAAACTCAACTCTTAAGTACACAAAACATAACAACATTCTCTTGAACTGTATGGCATGTTAGCAAAACCATACCGACAAGTTCACTTCTTTCAAAAATTCACTACATACCTGGAAAAGGGGGAGAAATAATCACGAGAGTGATGTGATGCTTTTCCTCATAGAGAAGTTTACTCCAATGAGGAAAAGTTCGCGGTTTCTCCAAGGTATGTGGGTGGAGCCCAAAGCAATCGATCTCAGACTCAAACGATCAAGACCCTGTGTACATCACAGTTTAGTATTTTAAACACTTATCTATTTGTGATGAGTTCAAACTCTTTACAACTTTACATGGTTTAATAAATCGTCATGTTATTTATGATCTTTTAAACCACAACACAGTTTTTAAACATAGCAGACCATGAATTTACCATTTCTTTTAAACTTGCTCAAACACAGTCTATACTCACAGTTTGTTTGCTGACTGGCCATTATAAACAGTTCATAAACAGTCCTTTAATAGGCTTTTGATCAACAGTCCATCATATTCAATGATCTGTATGAGCAGTCTTTTAATATGGCCATAAATTGTCCATGGAAACAGTCTGTCAGAACAGTCTATAAACAGTCCAGGGATCTAGCCAAAAAATGTTACTTATGCAGGATCATTCTTTCTAGAGTACATACATACTGGGTGGCTGAAAGTAGTATGGCTGTAAGGGTGGCAACCATGGGACCAATCCTGGTGCAGGGTAGAGAGGTAACAGTTGCAATGGTGACTGGATGCTGTAGCACGTAGGGATACCAAGCTGATCATAGGTGATGTGTCTTGGCGGATGTCTCTCTCTTTGTGGCAGCTGGTAGGTCGGCTCTCCAGGTTCAGCAGCAGTACTTGATGATGGAGCGGTATCTGGTGAGTGATCATTAGGCATGTTTCCAGCAGGTAAGTTTATCTCCTCACCAGGCCGTTTTTCCGCAGGTATGCTGGCTTCCACCAGCTGATCTTCACCAGAAGGCTGTGCTGGCATGGCATCAGGGACTGTCACTTCAACTACCTGTTCCACTGGCGGGGCCCCATGTTCAGGCTCCATCCCTGATTTTTCAGGCAACGTGGAAACCTGAAACAGCTCATGGTGATAGTCATATTCATCCCCACTGTCTTCATCAGACTCTTGAGGGTGTAACGCTGGCTGGTGTCTTTGTCTCTGTTTGCTTTTGTCATTCTTAGTCACTTCTGGTTGTCTCTCAAAAGGTAGGTAGTCACAGGACATAAGCAAATGTCTGTGCAGGACCCTGGAGCGTCCCTTCCCCTTTTCTGGTCTTACTTCATAAATCGGCAGGTCAGAACCCATTTGTCTCACCACTGTGAACTGTGTCTTCCCAAAAGTTTTCCTGGTCCTCCTCTTGGTGCCAGATTTTTGATCAGAACACGCTCACCAGGCTGTAGCACTGAACTCCTTACTTTTGTGTCATTATGCTTTTTACTCCTCTCAGCAGTTTTTTGAGCATTCTCATTTGCAATGGCATATGCTTCCTCCATACCTCTTTTCCATTTCTGCACGTAGTCACGGTGGTCACTGGAACTTGACTCTGTGTACAGTCCAAACAGCATATCAACTGGAAGCCTGGGGGATCTCCCAAAAAGAAGGTAGAATGGTGAATAACCCGTCACTTCACATTGGGTGCAGTTATAGGCATACAACAATTTGTTAAGAGACTGTGATTTCTGTGTTTCGGTCAGTGTCTTAAGCATCTGCAACAAAGTCCTGTTCATATGCTCTACTTGACCATTTCCCATCGGGTGATAGGGTGTTGTCCTTGATGCCTCCATGCCACTGAGTTTTTTTTAACTGACTGAACAACTGATTTTCAAATTCTCTCCCTTGGTCGTGGTGGATGCGAGAGGGGAACCCAAACTTCAGGGAAAAGTCATTGAAGATGAGATTTGCAGCAGTTTTTCCTGACTTTGATGTGGTGGCATATGCTTGAACAAAACGTGTGAAATGGTCCACAATTACAAGGATGTACTCATATCCACCTTTGCATTGGTCGAGATGTAGGAAATCAATACATACCAATTCAAAGGGTTGTGTTGTCACAATATTTGTCAGGGGAGCTCGTGTTTCATGGCATGGTTTCTTCTGTTTAAGACAGGTGCAAAATTTAGTCACATAGTGCTCAATGTCAGATGTCACTGATACTGATATTTTGGTATGGGGATGACTGATGCTGTGGCAGACTCATCTGCAACTGAGACTGACATGGATGCAGCTGAAAATTACAACATTTCTGGAGACGTTGCTTGTACCTCAACTGCTTGGATCGTGGCAGAGATGGTGTTGGGTTGCAGCTCCTCAGAACATTCTCTCATCAATGACTCTGCATCCAGTGGCATCCTTGACAAAGCATCTGCGTCACTGTTCTCTTTCCCTGGCCTGTAGTTAATTGTAAAGTGGAAATCGGCCAACTCTGCAACCCACCTGGAAGTGGTAGCGTTCAACTTTGCAGTGGACAGAACGTATGTTAGTGGGTTGTTATCACTAAACACAGTGAAGATTGGAGCATAAAACAAATAATTGCGGAACTTGTCAGTGATTGCCCATTTTAAAGCTAGAAACTCCAACTTGCCTGCATGGTAGTGATAGTTCTTCTCAGCTGCTGTTAACGAGCGGGAGCCATAGGCGTTGGCCGTTTCTCAATACCAAGTATGGTCAAGTATGGACTTGCAAACTTGCAAGTTCATACTTGGATAGTTCGACTCGGGAGTACAAACTCCCGAGGATGGGAGGACGCAGTACGGTCATTTTGCAATTGGAACAGCAGCGAACTTGATGACGTCACCAACGTCACGACGTCACCAACTCAGCTCGTTGGTCCCGCCTACTCCGGTTATCTTCAGTCATATATATTGACAATAAAACGAAATATGATATAAAACACAACCCTGCCTTTTTTCGTTTTCATTTAGAAAATATTAAAATATTAATATGTAAATGTTTTGTGTTACATCTGCAACCACAACCACAGAGACACCGGAGCCAGCGGCACATCTGGAGAGGCCTTGCCGAGATCAGGCTGCTGTCAGCGGGCTACATGAGCATCACCGCCCGGTCTCCTCTCTGGACCTCTCATATCTCTGACAAACGTCGGCGCTTTTTTCAAACAGGCTCTATCTGGATAAATTGACCGCATATTTTAAGCCTTAACAACTACATTCTCGCTTAAAAAAATGTTAAAACTAAATTCCGTTACACAACAACAGCAGTATTTAGACAATGATATGATGACAGTTGTGAGCCGTCTCCGCCACTGTCGTCTCTTGTTTGCTGGTGAAATGCATTCTGGGATACTTGGCTGTCCAAAGTCCACACAAGTCTACTCCGATGCATCCTCGATATAATGGGCGGAACGAGGACACATCCGGGTATCTGGACCGTACTTGGCTGAATGCGAACTTGTGTATTGGAACAGTACTTGGGCCGCGCTAGATGACGTTTCACAAGTTCACGAGGACACAAGTACAGAGAAGTTCACATATTGAGAAACGGCCAATGACTCGCAGCTTGCCATCTTGCTTTTGATACAGTACTGCCCCCAAGCCTTGGTGTGACGCGTCTGTGTGTACAATGAATGGTTGAGTGAAATCAGGGAAACCCAAAACTGTTGGGTGGAGCAAACAGTCAATCAGTTCTTCAAGTGCCTGTTGGTGCTGATCAGTCCATGTGATTGGCTTGTTAGAGGGCACAACATGGTTCATTTTCTTTGTTTTTGATTTTGTTGTTTTGTCAGGGACCTCGTTTGGATCTATTTTTAAGAGGTCATACAGACAGCTTGCTTTCCTGGAGAAGTCTTTGATGTATTGTCTGTAGTAGGTGAGTAGACCAAGCATTTTCCTAAGCTGACCCACATTCTGTGGTCTGATGTCTTTCAATGCCCTCACTGCTTCGAAATCAGCTGGATCAACTCTGCTGCCCTCTGCAGACACTATTCTGCCCAACTAACGGACCTCAGGTTTGAAGATATCACACTTACTCGGTTTGAGTTTGATGCCATACTCTCATTTCAGCACTTTTCAAAAGTCTTACTGAAAACCAGTGTGTCGTCCAGATAAGGGATGCAGATGTTATCCTGGAGCCCTTCCAAACATTCCTCCATACAACGCTGGAAGGCAGCAGGGGCGTTCATGAGGCCAAAAGGAATGCGTATCCACTCATAAAGTCCCCACGGTGTAACAAAAGCTGTCACTGGTCTGCTTTCTTCGGAGATAAATCCCTGGTGATAAGCTTTTCCCTGGTCTAAGAGGGAGAACCAGGAATTACCATCTAAACTGTCCATGATGTCTTGGACCCGAGGGATAGGCTGGCGGTCAGGATGTGTCTTCCTGTTCAGGTCTCTGTAGTCTATACATAACCGAAGGGTGCCATCCTTTTTTCTAACGCACACGACAGGTGAGGAATATGAAGAGTTTGACTTCCTCACCCAACCCTGGGCGAGGGTTGGAGGTAACCCTTCATCTCCTGGTATAGTGGTCTTGGCACTGAAATGTATGTGCGTTTGACTGGTTCAGGGTCTTTGAGAGAGATGGTCATTTGCAGTATTTCAATGCAGCCGATATCATTGTCTGATCTTGAAAAGGAATGACATTCTTCTCTAAGCATCTCTCTTACTACTTGTCTCTGACCTTCATCAAGGTGACTTAAGTCAACGGGTGGATCCCACTGTTCAGTAGCTTTACAGTGAGTTTGGGTGCTTGTGTGATTCACTGTAGCTGGTGTTGTAACTTTTTCAAAGATCTGGGCAGGCATCACAGTCAGAATGGTTTGTACTGTGCCAATTACAATGCGCCCTAGCAAAACAATGTCATGATCAGTTGGGTAAGAGACATCAATTATGATGACTGGTAAAACACCTTTCTTGACTCTGACTAGTGTGTCGTAGAACTCAAGACCATCTGACCATCCAGGGTTCAGGTCTGGCTGAAAAAGCAGGGTCATGTCCTCCTTGAAAGGCTGGGCAGCGACACGACACTCAATCGGAATGCTACTGTGTTTTGGCACTGCAACCATATCTGTCTTTGTTTTCACTGTATACTCGTCTATCTGCTCTACACTCACAGCCTGTATAAAAGCTCTCACGTTGTTCCTTTTCAGACTTGGGAAAGCTTTCCTCACAGCACTGTACTGTTTAGTCTTCTCAGTCTTTGCCAGTATGTGTTCAATAACGTTGAAACCTATGATGGGATGGGACAGGTGACAGCCTTTCATCACAAGCACAGGAACAATCAGTTCTTTTGTTTGGTCGGTTTCAGAAGCTAGCCTGAAGGTTGTCTCAATCCATCCCAAGTAAGGCATTTCAAATCCATTTGCAGCAGTCAATGTTAATCCTTCTGGTGAGTCAAGGATTTCTGAAACATCTCTCAGTCTTATATCTGATAAATATTCGGTCTTCCATCTTTCATCAACGATCGACACCTGAGAGCCTGTGTCCCATAAATCTTGGAGCTGGTGGCCGTTCAGGTAACACTCAACAAGACACTGCCTGCCAACTAGTGAGGTGACTTTGTGGGGCTGGCCAAATGGAGCAAGGGGTGGCAAATAGTGGGCACTATTATCTTTGCAAGGAGGCTTTTTACTTTTAGTTGTCAAATGCAGCCTTCTTTTCCCAGATTCGCAGGATATAACTGATGGATCCTTCACAGCCCATCATATCCCAAGATTCATTGCGTGCCGGTGAAGTTGAAGTTGATTTTTTTTTTTTTTTTTTTTTTAAATTGCGACATGGCGACTAATGGACCAGCAACGGGAGAATTCACATTTAAACGTAATTATTGGATTTTTAACTGACGTGAATATCTACCGATGCAAATATTAAAAACTAAAACAAAATGTTTTAAATTCGCCTCAGAGGGCTTTACAATCTGTACACATGTGACATCGTGTTTCGTGTTTGTCCCTTGTGGGGCCTGAACTTTTTCCCCCCACAATGTGGGATCCACCCTTTCCAGTGGTTCTACAACTCTGTAAAAAATCAGGCAAGATTAACACATTATCACTTCAATTCAACAAAATTCTACTTTTTTCTCATGTCAGTTTTTTGTCACTTTGTGGGGTTCTGTTTCTAGCATTCAGAACTTGTGAGGTCCACTTTCTCACACACATACACATTTCAAGGTTTTATATCTTAGCAGGACACACATTTCCAGTTTTTATATCTTAGCAAGGCGCAATGTTAATATCTGGAGACAATAATGGTTTCTATGGTTTTTCCTGGCTTACCTAAGACATTGCAGGACTGGATCTCATTGTAACAAAACATCATCATTAGGTAGACAGGGCAGTAACATTGCATTCATAAAATGACCTGCTCAACACTTCCGAACCCATGGAGACTTTTTCTAATCAATGAGTTTTTAAATCCCATTTTGGGTTAACATTGTTCTTTCTAGCCATTAGTAATATTTTACAATAAACATTGCTTTGTTTTCATTGAGAATGTATGTATTTATTTATTTATACAAAGTCGCAGTTCAATATATATAAGGAAAGTTTTTCTGTCTTGTTAAAAATAAATAAACAACATGCTCTAGGCAACTGGTCATGACCTCACCACATTGCAATTCAAAAGAGATTTACTTGGTATAAAATTGTCCATTTACCATTACTTTTTTTTATATTGTTATATTGCAAGAGATAACTTTAACAGGGCAACTCAAAGAAACCAAACATGAACTGAAAAACTAACATCTCCACTACTTTGTGTTAGGGAAAAGAAAAATGCAAAAAGACAAACAAAACCTTAGGGGAACATATGAAAAAACAGTGCTTGTGCACATAGATGTAGGTATCTAGAGTGACAATGAGAAAACTGAAATAAGATTTCAGTTGTGATTCAACAAGCCATGCAACATTTTCTAGTACAAACCTAAAATACAAATATCAACTTGAAAATTAGCATATGTTCCCTTCAAATCATTACCCCAAATTACCCCTAAAGGAGGTAGAACAAAACACAATCAATTCATATTCTCTAAGGTCTTCCACATGTGAAATTAATTCTTGCATTATGAAATTGCATGAGCTCAAGTGCATTACAATCAATGGTATAATTCATTATAATGTATTATAAGTTACACTAAGTAGTCATTGTTTGTTTTAAGTGAAGAGAAAACTATAATTAGATATATGCAAGAACTACACACAAAACATATTTTTACTAACATATAGTAACTTAGAATCACTTTATAATTCATTATAACAGTGATTAAATTGCATTATAAAAAGATTATAATGAATTACAACTATGGGAAATATAACACACTGTGAACCTTGTAAAAAAAATACTTCAGTGAGTGACTAGTAATGATGTATGTTGAGATATTCACAAGTTACAAAAGTTAGCTCATGTGAAGAACGTTTCTGAAACGACATGACTTAAAGCTTAGTCCATGGCATGGTCTATTCTAGAGGTCTCACAACAACATATTAGGGGTTTCAATGGATCATATTCAAAATACCCCATATGACCATGTACCAGGTCAGAAAGTGTACAATTATGCCTGTAGTAACTCATGATTGGATCCTGAAATGTGTTGTTGAGATGATGTAAAGTCACTTATAGTTTGAATTAAACGGGAGGGCCCCATGAGGGTTAGACTAGAAACATGTGTGTAGGGTTGTTATCTCTCAACAACATATTAGGGGCTGCAATGGATCATATTCAAAATAACCCATTTAACCATGTACCAGCTAAGAAAGTGTACAATTATGCCTGTAGTAACTCAAGGTTGGATCCTGAAATGTATTGTTAAGATGACGTAAAGTCACTTATAGTTTGAATTAAACGGGAGGGTCCCATAAAGGATAGACTAGAAACAAACGTGTGTGTGTGTTTGAGGTTAACTTGCATTACTACTTTACCTGTGCTATGCTATAGCTTCACCTCTGTTTGAATCCTTATGGGTGGTCAGATCTAAATGGAACACCTCTGTCTCTCCTGCCACAGCTGGAGCCTGGTAGTTTGTCACCTGGAATTTAGATTGAAAAAAGGAATGCATTAGGAATTTATAGTAATGATGTATGTGGAGATACTTACTAGTTACCAAAGTTAGCTCATGCGAAGGCCATTTCTGAAACAGCATATAACTTAAAGCTAAGTGCATGGCATGATCTACTCTAGTTCATTCAGAAGTTTGGAATATGGAATATAAAGATATCTATTGAAAATAAAAAAAATCTCTGGTGCATTTCATTAATCCATGAATGCATGGAATACGCAAATGAGCATGACAGCAGAGTAGCTCAGTGAGTATTCTATCCCTGGGATGGAAGAGACAGAGCCCACAGGTGGATGCTGGGGAGGTGGTGGGGGCACAGCTCAGTGAAAGCATCAATGCAATCCCAGATTAATAGGTAGGTTTGACAATTAAAATAGACCATCCCATATACAGTTTGGGGAAATGTTGTGCTATTATAGTAGCTTGCTAAATTAGCTTTTCAGTCTTAATTTTATTTTAGTCAGATAATTTTCGTTAGAGTAAAAGATATGTATTGAAATTACATGTATCAATTATTCTTGTCATCAGGGCTCCACTCTCATCACTCCCTGAAAGCATAGTTATCTCAACAACTCTAGTAACACAATGGTTCACATTCAAATACCAGTTTTTAACTTGAAAACTTAACAGAAGACCTGCATAAAAAAAGGGTAAACATCTTCCACAAAGTATTCAAACTGCATATTGTATAGATTATCTGCAGTGAACATAAATAGTGTGTGATAACAGTGTCTACATAACACCTTTACCTGTGTGCTGGCATCATCTCTGTTTGATTCCTCATGATCTAAAGGGAACGTCTTGGTCCCTACTGCCACAGCAGAAGCCCGATGGTTTGTCACCTGGAATTCAGATAAAAAGCAAGAAAGAATGTCGATCAGCTAATATATGAGAGATCACATGGACACCCGTAGATACTAGCTGAATTAGTCAGCACATTTGTATACACTTTACATTTTCAGACTAATGTATCAGTATGCTCATTTCACCGACTCACTTTTTGACACCATGGCCATTTTGAATCACCATAGTTGTACTCGATTTCAGATCCTGCTTCTGTATTCTTCACAGCAAATAGACATAAATGTGGCCTGTTGTTTAATATGACCTTTTTCATGATGCAGTTTGGAGATTTGTGGTTGTCATTTACTAATCTTCCAAGGGATTTATCTTCTCTGGATGCATCAATACTAAAAGGCATAAGAAAACTTCCTATTGAAATATGTACTACTTAAATATAAAATTTCATAAAGTTTATACATCTTCCCAGTTTTTATAAGAGCCATGTAAAATACCTAGCATATCAACTCTAAAGTTGTATAACGTGTGATATGACCTGTGATGAGAAAAAAGCCTGATCTAGATAAAGCTCTTCTCATTACCCAAAAAAGTAACTTATGACTTATCAGTAATTGCTTAAGTTACAAACCAAAATGGATTCGTTGGAATTAACTGTTGCATTTTACCTAGCACGGTTGAATGAAAGATTGTTCCTGCTTTCATTCATTAAGCAACTATTTAAACCTTTGTTTCATATCTTACGTAGAAATAGAACATATCTTTACAGAACAAACATACTTACCACTAGTGACGTTTCTGCCATTCAAATTCAAACAGAAATGTACTTTGTGTCCTTGAGTATTGTCTCAATCGGCATTCTTCCAATTATATGATTATATGAGCTCTCCCCTGTACTCCAAATCAAAATCACCTGGTTCGATCGACTAGGCAGAAAACACTCCTCTTCCTATAAGGACACGTATAAATATACATTTAATTAGAGGGAACATTGAGTCATCTTAACCTTTCAAATAAAGCATTACCCAAACCTTTAAATTAAATGTAGTATTACCCTAATACAATTATATTATAGATTACTACCTTTAAAATCAACATAGGAGCAGGAGCTAGAGATCCTGTGTAATAACACAATGTGGCCACTTTCACAGCCTTTTGTCATTTTCCATCTACAAAGATAGGCATTTATAAATCATCTAGACCAACTGCGGCCCGTGGTCCATTTTTAATTGGCCCGCAACAAATTCTAAAAATATAATGGAATATGGCCCACACATGAAACTTGCACTTAAGTGTATTTTACTTCTTAGTCTTACCACTAGATGGAGCTACTGTCTTCAACAAGGCAGATTATCTCCAAAACAAAATGAATCAAAGAAAAACTTTGCCACGGATGACCTAGAATGGCAGAACCAAAGAAACGCATGATAGCAAGTGAGTGCAGAACATTTCAGACATGGTGGGAAAATTAATATTTTTCATAGACGTCAAAGAGAAGTGTGTCTGTTTGATTTGCAATGAAACTGTTTCAGTGATGAAAGAGTATAATGTATGACGACACTATGAAACCAAACATCAGACCTACACGTCCTACACTGGTGCTGAGTGAGATGAGAAAGTTAAGCAACGCGCAGCATCACTGCCCCCACTAAGCGCAGCGCTGTTCCCATTATAGGTGAGTTAAAAATATATTACACAGTGTTCATGTGTTCACAAGCCGAATTACTTAATAAATTCAGTCAATTATAGTTGATAACATTTTCTAACAAACGTTAGTTAATTTGTTAACAACCCCAATAACTTATTTGTATAACTAGCTCAAATATACCCATCCCCTTGTCCCCTTATTCTGAGCAATCTCAGGCTGCTGTTTTGAGAATGAGCTTCCAACCATTTTTATAACAAAATAAATAAAAATCCATTAATGGAAAGTTGTGATGTAGGATGTTTTTTTCTTTAAGCATATTCAAATATCAAGCATAATTTACCTACATTTGATTGATTTTGACACTAGAAGTGAGGCGATATACCTCACCTCTAGTGAGTGGCCCAGCCTTTCATATATTTTTCTATATGTGGCCCTCAGTGAAAAAAGTTTGGACACCCCTGATCTAGACAGTCAATGTCATTGAAAGGTGGAGCACTTCAGTTTATTTCAGCTTTGTTTATTGTAAACATTTATGAAAGAAGCCAGGATTATGTAGGCTTGCCATACCTGGCTGTATTGGATTTCACAAAACCAGCAGCTTATAGGCTGTTTTTTCTGTTTCTGACATGTAGCCTAAATATATGTTTATTCTACATGCGAATGTAAATGTACTGAGAAATGCACTTGCGTAAAATGCTGGCCCTTACAGGACCTGAAGTCCCCGTACCTTTGTTACTGTCAATGGATCTTTCCATAAACCACGGCTTGTCCCTCGAAGACAGTGATTTTGCATCATCAGCAGGCCGTATTCTTTTCTTTCTTTGGAACATTATGGCTCTGTGAAAACATTTTTTTAAATCAATTTCACTAGTATCTACCATAAGAAAACAACGTCTTCAATATATTATGACCCGATTTCAATGAGTTATTTTTGTAATTAAGTATTTGTGATATATGTGGAGTAGTCAATAGAACCACAGACTGTATCCGAGATGGTGCCGCCCATAGCGTAATACCATGTGCAAGTAAAGCCCTTACTCTGAACCCCAGCTCTGAATCATGTTCTAAGCCATGTTTTAGTAGTTCAACACACCCAAGATATCTTTTTGTTATCTGGTTTTACCTATCCCTTACAACCGTGATCCCGCTAAACGGTGTTACGAAGCCGGTTATCAACTCGGTAAATCAACCAAGTGTTTCTCAATCTGGTTATGAGACGTTCACATAAAGAGGCAGTGTTTACAGCATCTGACCAATCACAAACATGGACAAGTCTGCTGTAAGAAGAGCGGCACATATATCAAATAAAGAGATTACTATAATATTAGACAGATACGGAGAAGCTAAACACATAATTCAGGCTGAAAGTTATTACGGTTTAAAACTGACAAACATAACAAATATATCAACGCGATGGGCAGAGTCTTTCCTCTCTATTGATGATATTATTTTGGCGATTGGACTCAAATATTTTTTCAAAAGTACCCCAACCTAACCCTCATGGTCACATTTTAAACACATACAACACATACAAATATAGCTTTAAACATGGCTCCACATTATATTTCATTAAACCAACCAACTGAAGTCTTGGAGAGGAGGTGCAGTGTAGGGATTTTGATGCTAGCATGGTGATAGCTTTGGTTGAGCAGGACAAAATGGCTGACATATAAGATCGTTTATTGGGATTTAACTCTGTGAGAAAGGCGGCCTTCATGAACTTGGTCATTTGATTGACAGAGAGTGTGTGTGTGTGTGTGTGTGTGTGTGTATTTATCTATTTCTCTCTTTCTCACTCACTCACTCTCTCTCTCCATTTCTCTCTCTCTCTTTCACTCTCACCCTCTCCCTCTCTCTCTTTCACTCTCTCTTTCTCTCTCACTCACCCACCCTCTCTCTCTCTTTATCTCTCACTCACGCACCCTCTCTCTTCTTTCAATCTCTCTCCTTCTCTCTCACTCTCTCTCACTAGATCACTCACTCTCTTTCTCTCTCACACTCTCTCTCTTTCTCTCTCTCACACACACACTCTCTCTCTCGCTCTCACTCACTCAATCTCTTTGTCTCTCTCTCTCCCTCTTTCACTCACTCACCCTCTCTCTCTTTCTCTTTCACTCTCTTATCTCTCTCACTCACCCTCTCTCTCTTTAACTCTCTCTTTTTTAATCTCTCTCTCTTTCTCTCTAACTCACTCTTTCACTCTCTCTCTTTCTATCTCACTCACTCTCTCTTACTCTCGCTCTCTCTTTCACTCACTCTCTCTTTCTCTAATCTCTGTTTCTCTATCTTACAATGCCTTACTTTCTCTCACACACAATTTCAGGTAGAACCTTCCCTGTGTTATCACCAGTTATGGCCAACAGTAACTCAGCACGACTACTATTAATACTACTATTAATAATACAACAACTTCTTCTTCTACTACTATTGCTGATTCGACTATTTCTTCTACTTAACCACTGATATTACTGCTGTTACGGATACTACTACCACTAATATAACTTCAGCTTCTAAAACTACGACTCTTCTTATGACTGCTTCTTCTACTATTACTACCACCTCTACAGTTTAACAGTTCAGCTTCCAGATTTTTCTTCATTGTATTTCAGCTCTTTGCTTCTTTTGGTGATGCAGTTCAGCTTCCATCTCTGCCAGTTTTACAATTCAACTATCAGGTTTTTTCAACAGTGCAGTTCTTTGCTTTTGGGCTTTTTCAGGAAAGTCATTTGAAACTTCCACATTTTCAGCAATACTCTGTGACTGATTTCAGCTTTCAGCATTCCAACGCATTTTCTGCAGGATTGTTTTATTTATGCGATTGGACTTACTTTTATTTTCAAATGAAACTCAAATGTACTTCAAATGAACCCTAAACTAACCCTAAATGAACCCCATTGATACAGCTGTCTCAGAACTGAACGTCTTCGGGCAGTAGCAGCCACACAGTCAAAATGTCTTGCGAAATGTTCTAGTTCTGTGTGGCTGTGTAGCAACAAGGCTGTATAGCCTTGTGCAACAGCACAAAGTATATAATCCTGCAGGCTTAATTCTGTGTGGCTGTGTAGCAACAAGGCTGTAAAGCCTTGTGCAACAGCACAAAGTATATAATTCTGCGGATTTAATACTATTATTATTGTTGGAATGCTGATTAAGCATTCCAAGTATTGTTCTTCAAAGCTTTATTCTTATTATTCTGTGTGGCTATGTAGCAACAAGGCTGGAAAGCCTTGTGCAACAGCACAAAGTATATAATCCTGTGGGCTTAATACTTTCTTCTTTATTCTGTGTGGCTGTGTAGCAACAAGGCTGGAAAGCCTTGTGCAACAGCACAAAGTATATAATCCTGCGGGTTTAATACTTTCTTCTTTATTCTGTGTGGCTGTGTAGCAACAAGGCTGTAAAGCCTTGTGCAACAGCACAAAGTATATAATCCTGCGGGCTTAATACTATTATTATTATTGTTGGAATGCTGATTAAGCATTCCAAGTATTGTTCTTCAAAGCTTTATTCTTCTTCTTATTATATTTCTTCTGTACGTTTTTTGGCACTCAACTAGTTCTGCATACTTTCAGCTACAGAAACCGTTCAACTATCTAATTATTCAGCTCTTTCAGGACATGGGTGCAAAGACTTGTCTTTTAATATGATTAAGCTTTTTTTTTTCTTAATCCCATTTCTTTTTTTTGAATGGGATGTCTATGGAGAAAATCCTCTTAGACTTTTTCAACTTTGAAAGCTCAAGGCTTCTGCATACTTTCAGCTACAGACACAATTTAAACTTTAAAAAGTTGAAAACCTTCAACTATTAAGCTGATGATTCAGCACTTTAATATCTTTTTTAAACTTTTTAGCATTTAAACAGTTTTTTTATCAATTTTTTCAGACCATTTCAGAGTTTATAATGGCTGTGATTTCAATGAGAATGTTCAGATTAGAGTGCATGATGTCATATAGAGTGGAGTAGTCAGATAGAAAAATATTCTGTAGATTTTTCCGTAACAACTTGCTCTCATTCCCCAAATTTTCCCACTGAATACAATTTTCTTCTGAATCAAACCTAGGAAATGTTTTGCTGGTCGTAGACATGTGTCTATGGAATCCAACAGATATCACATTTGATTCTGTTTGAGCCTATCCCTTACATGAACTCCATGTTAAATCTGAGGCCAATTTTCTCACAGAAAGCAGAAAGTACAAGATTTCTAATCTGCTCTGAAGCTCACATTTTTTAAAACAACAAACATTTACATCATCTGACCAATCACAAACATGGACAAGTCTGAGTCTTATCTTTCGGAAAATATCCATATATTGTCAATTGGACTCATGGTTAAACGATCATAATTCAGTTTGAACTAGTTTTGGTCAAAACTGACAAACTCCAAATATTTTAAATCAGTCTGCCTCTACACCCAGGTGCTCCAATCACCATGGCAACTAGTGACACTATTTTTTCATACTACTACAACTAACCTTCTTCTACTACTTTTAAACTACTATACTACTACTATACAACTACTACTATTAAACATGGCTACATTATACTACAACTAAACTACTACTAAAAGTCTTATTCTCCTAGTAATACTATTTTATTACATGGTGATACTACTATTACTAGGACAAAATTCTGACATACTACTACTACTATTACTACTGTGAGAAACTTCTTCTTCTACTAATATTACTACTACAACTCCTACTACTAATACTATTACTAATACTACTACTACTACAACTTCCTTTTCTACTACTAATACTACTATTACTACTTATACTAATACAACTTATTATTCTACCACTAATACTACTATTACTCTACTACACAACATCTCACGACCACTACTACTTTTACTACTAATACTACTATCTACTACTACTACTACTACTTCAACTTCTTTACTAATACTACTACTATTACTACTACTTTAATACTACTTATTTACTACTCACTCTCTCACTAATACTCACTATTACTACTCTCTCAACTTGTTATTCTACTACTAATACTACTAATACACTATTACTACTACTACTCTACTACTACTCACTAATCTCTTTGTCTCTCTCTCTCCCTCTTTCACTCACTCACCCTCTCTCTCTTTCTCTTTCACTCTCTTATCTCTCTCACTCACCCTCTCTCTCTTTAACTCTCTCTTTTTTAATCTCTCTCTCTTTCTCTCTAACTCACTCTTTCACTCTCTCTCTTTCTATCTCACTCACTCTCTCTTACTCTCGCTCTCTCTTTCACTCACTCTCTCTTTCTCTAATCTCTGTTTCTCTATCTTACAATGCCTTACTTTCTCTCACACACAATTTCAGGTAGAACCTTCCCTGTGTTATCACCAGTTATGGCCAACAGTAACTCAGCACGACTACTATTAATACTACTATTAATAATACAACAACTTCTTCTTCTACTACTATTGCTGATTCGACTATTTCTTCTACTTAACCACTGATATTACTGCTGTTACGGATACTACTACCACTAATATAACTTCAGCTTCTAAAACTACGACTCTTCTTATGACTGCTTCTTCTACTATTACTACCACCTCTACAGTTTAACAGTTCAGCTTCCAGATTTTTCTTCATTGTATTTCAGCTCTTTGCTTCTTTTGGTGATGCAGTTCAGCTTCCATCTCTGCCAGTTTTACAATTCAACTATCAGGTTTTTTCAACAGTGCAGTTCTTTGCTTTTGGGCTTTTTCAGGAAAGTCATTTGAAACTTCCACATTTTCAGCAATACTCTGTGACTGATTTCAGCTTTCAGCATTCCAACGCATTTTCTGCAGGATTGTTTTATTTATGCGATTGGACTTACTTTTATTTTCAAATGAAACTCAAATGTACTTCAAATGAACCCTAAACTAACCCTAAATGAACCCCATTGATACAGCTGTCTCAGAACTGAACGTCTTCGGGCAGTAGCAGCCACACAGTCAAAATGTCTTGCGAAATGTTCTAGTTCTGTGTGGCTGTGTAGCAACAAGGCTGTATAGCCTTGTGCAACAGCACAAAGTATATAATCCTGCAGGCTTAATTCTGTGTGGCTGTGTAGCAACAAGGCTGTAAAGCCTTGTGCAACAGCACAAAGTATATAATTCTGCGGATTTAATACTATTATTATTGTTGGAATGCTGATTAAGCATTCCAAGTATTGTTCTTCAAAGCTTTATTCTTATTATTCTGTGTGGCTATGTAGCAACAAGGCTGGAAAGCCTTGTGCAACAGCACAAAGTATATAATCCTGTGGGCTTAATACTTTCTTCTTTATTCTGTGTGGCTGTGTAGCAACAAGGCTGGAAAGCCTTGTGCAACAGCACAAAGTATATAATCCTGCGGGTTTAATACTTTCTTCTTTATTCTGTGTGGCTGTGTAGCAACAAGGCTGTAAAGCCTTGTGCAACAGCACAAAGTATATAATCCTGCGGGCTTAATACTATTATTATTATTGTTGGAATGCTGATTAAGCATTCCAAGTATTGTTCTTCAAAGCTTTATTCTTCTTCTTATTATATTTCTTCTGTACGTTTTTTGGCACTCAACTAGTTCTGCATACTTTCAGCTACAGAAACCGTTCAACTATCTAATTATTCAGCTCTTTCAGGACATGGGTGCAAAGACTTGTCTTTTAATATGATTAAGCTTTTTTTTTTCTTAATCCCATTTCTTTTTTTTGAATGGGATGTCTATGGAGAAAATCCTCTTAGACTTTTTCAACTTTGAAAGCTCAAGGCTTCTGCATACTTTCAGCTACAGACACAATTTAAACTTTAAAAAGTTGAGAAAACCTTCAACTATTAAGCTGATGATTCAGCACTTTAATATCTTTTAAACTTTTTAGCATTTACACAGTTTAACTTTTATGCTTTTTTCAGACCATTTCAGAGTTTATAATGGCTGTGTATTGCACGGAATGTTCAGACCTAGAGTGCATGATGTCATCGCCAGAGTGGAGAGAGATAGAAAAATATTCTGTAATTTTTCCGTAACAACTTGCTCTCATTCCCCAAATTTTCCCACCCAATACAATTTTCTTCTGATCAAACCGTAGGAAATGTTGTGCTGGTCGTAGACATGTGTCTATGGAATCCAACAGACTTACACATTTGATTCTGTGAGCCTGAAAGCGACATGAACTCCATGTTAAATCTGAGGCCAATTTTCTCACAGAAAGCAGAAAGTACAAGATTTCTAATCTGCTCTGAAGCTCACATTTTTTAAAACAACAAACATTAAAAATACATCTCTGCGTTCGTCAGAGTCTTATCTTTCGGAAAATATCCATATATTGTCAATTGGACTCATGGTTTTACGATCAGGGGCAGGAGTTTGACAACTAGTTTTGGTCAAAATCAATGTCCACTCCAAACTTTTTAAATCAGTCTGCCTCTACACCCAGGTGCTCCAATCACCATGGCAACTAGTGACACTGTGTGTCTCATACTACTACAACTTCTTCTTCTACTACTAGTATTAATACTACTACTACTACTACTATTACTACTACTACTATTACCGCTACTACTAATACTACTACTACAACTAATACTACTACTAAAACGTATTATTCTCCTACTAATACTACTTTTATTACTGCTACTACTACTATTACTACTACGACAACTTCTTCTGCCACTACTACTACTACTATTACTACTACGACAACTTCTTCTTCTACTAATATTACTACTACAACTCCTACTACTAATACTATTACTAATACTACTACTACTACAACTTCCTTTTCTACTACTAATACTACTATTACTACTTATACTAATACAACTTATTATTCTACCACTAATACTACTATTACTGCTACTACACAACATCTACGACCACTACTACTTTTACTACTAATACTACTATTACTACTACTACTACTACTACAACTTCTTCTACTAATACTACTACTATTACTACTACTAATACTACTTATATTACTACTACAACTTCTTCTAATACTACTATTACTACTGCTACAACTTGTTATTCTACTACTAATACTACTAATACTACTATTACTACTACTACTACTACTACTACTACTACATCTACTACCACTACTAATACTACTATAACTACTACTACAAATATTACTACTACTACAACTTCTTCAACTACTACTACTGCTATTAATACCACTACAACTATTACTACTACAACTTCTTCTTCTAATACTACTGTTACTACTGCTACAACTTATTATTCTACTACTAATACTACTATTACTACTACTACCACTACAACATCTACTACCACTACTACTTTTACTACTAATACTACTACAACTTCTTCTTCTACTACTACTACTACAACTTCTTCTACTACTACTACTACTACTACTACTACTACTACTACTTCTTCTTCTACTACTGCTATTAATACTACTACAACTATTACTACTACAACTTCTTCTAATACTACTACAACTATTACTACTACTATTACCGCTACTATTAATACTACTACTACAACTTATTAATCTCCTTCTAATACTACTATTACTACTACTAATACTAATATTTAACAATTTCTTCTTCCTACTACTACTACTACTACTATAACTTCTTCTTCTTCTACTAATACTACTATTACTAATATTACTATTACTACTACAACTTGTACTACTAATACTATTACTACTAATAATAATACAACTACAACTTCACTTTCTACTATTAATACTATTACTACTACTATTAGAACTATTACTGCTACTACTACTTTCTCTAATCTCTGTTTCTCTATCTCTCAATCTCTTCCTCTCTCTCACACATAATTTCCAATTTCATTTTTAACACTATCCACACAAATGACATGTCTACGTCTTCAGAAGTTTCTTGGGATTCTCGAAATTAAGTTATTAAATTTATACGACTTTGTCACAGTTCTACTTCCATACACTCGCGTCTTTGAGTACTCAAAAGCGCTCTATAAATAAAATGTATTATTATTATTATTAGGGCCCGAGCACCGACAACGTCGGGCCGCATTGTAATCATAGTGTTTATTAGGGCCCGAGCACCGACAACATCGGGTCGCGAAGGCCCTATTGAAACTGTAGTGTTTTTTATTATCGGGCCCGACGCGCACACAGCGCGAGGGCCCGATCATCGCTGCTTGCAGGTTTAATTATTATTATTATTATTATTATTATTATTATTATTCTGCCAAATGAATTGCCTTTTTGAGGGCTTTATCATATTCAAAGTGTCAGAAAATTTGACATGCATATCAGGACTGGTGAAAATTTAGATATTTTCAAGGTCTCCCTATTGGATATGAAAAAATGGCTCGCTAGCGCCCCCTACAAAAAAACGAATTTCAATAAATTTACATTCGGACACCATGAGTCCAATTGACTTGAAATTTCTCACACATATGCACCTGAAGGAGCTCTACAAATAGCCCTCTTGAGACCCTAAACTCCGCCCCGAAATGTTTCGCCATTTTGAATTTTCTGAAAAACACATTTCTGCAAACTCCTCCTGAACGCTCAGTCCGATTTCCACCAAATTTCCTGTGATTCATTATTGGATCAATGTCATCAAAGGTTATCAAAGACATGTTGATATCTCATTTCGTTTCGAATATCTGGACCAATGAACTTGATAGGGGGCGTGGCTTCCTGCATCAATACACATAACGTAAATACCGTTTGACCGATAACCACGGAATTTGCAGCGTATGTCCACAAGACATCCTGTTACATACCCTTACATTTTCATTCCATTCTACCACTAGGGGGCGATACAGTCACTTTTTAAATTTGCTGCATTTTAAGGCATTTTTTGTCATTTTCAGGCGTTGTACTTTGACGAACTCCTCCTACAGAATGTATGCAATCGACTTCAAATTTGGTCAGGATGATCTTGAGACCTTTATGATCAAAAGTTATCAAAATGGTGAGGTATGATCCAAGGACCTTGATGTGGCGTGGCGACCGTTTCGTGGCAACTTTGTGCCTGTCTCCGTGAAAAAAGAAGTTGTTGTAACTCCAAGGTACATAGTCCAATCTAGCCAAAATCTCTTGTGCATGATGCTGGTTCCGGGCTGAACAGATTCCAATGCAAAATAAATCACAAAAGCATAGCGCCACCTACTGGCAAAAGGAAATGACAAGCTTTATACTTTGATGTACTGCTCCTAGCCCAGGGCCGGCCCGAGGCATAAGCGATACAAGCGGGCGCTTGGGGCCTCCTGACCGCCAGGGGGCCCCCTATCGGAAAAAAAAAATTATAATTAAAAATAATAATAATAATAATATTAAATAACTTAAACAAGTGACCTGATTGAATGAAATAAAGAATACATCTATACAAGAAAATTCTGATTTTACGATCAATATATCTGCCAGCGTTCGAGTCATGCATATCAACTGCGTGCTCAATCTGCTGACAGATAATTCGCGGTCATAGACAGACACTGCATAATACTCAAGGTTAAGTTGGAAGGGACATATATAAGCATGTCATCTAAAAGGACGTATCTCTCTGGTGCCCAAAAACGGAAAAAGAAAAGGACAGAAGATGAGAAAAAAGAGCAAGATAAAGGTATGATTGCATGATTATTTAAAATATGTTTTGAACTCATTTGAGGGAGGAGCAGCTCAAGCTATCATAGGAGTTAGCTAGCTAGCTAGCGAGTTAATGTCATCTTATATTTGCCATCACATGAGCTATATTCATCAACAGTGTATGTATCTCATTAATATACATTTATCTAGGTGTATATCAGATGTCAACGATATTGGCAGTGTTTAGGATGTTCAATCAAACATGTACTGCTAGCTCTTGCCAGGCTTAATCTAACGTTAGCTCGCTGACTGAGGTGGACATTAGCACTAGTAGCTAGCTACATGAAAACAGTACTGTTTTATAAATGTGACATAGTGGTGAGTCTGACAGCGACTAAGTGCAGAGTCTTAGTCCGTGAGATATCGGTTTATATTGGAGGAAACAGCCAAAGGTGAACTTAACCTTCTAGGTGTAAGGGATGCAAGCTAGCATTGCTGTGCCTGTGCACGTTAGTAAAAGTGACATCTCAGCCAAAGATGGAGCACAATGTGCGCTCTGCTCTAAGATCTTTGTTGAGAGATGGCCTATTGGTCTTTATGAGAAAACACCATGTTGAAGTGAGGAGACGTCTGTGATGAAAATATACTTATATTGTATTAATATTATATTTAGGATGTTAAGTGTTCACCACACTGCAATTAGGCTGTGCCTTATTTTGCCTCACTAGAATAGGAATGGTTAGGTGTGGAATTGTTTGTTGATGAGTGTAAGTAATGATGGCAAAATAAACTCATTTTTCATAAACTCACTATCAACTATGCACTTTTGCAATGTTATTTTTTCAGGAACACTGTTGAAGTATTTTGGAGCACAACCAACTGTACCTGCCCCCGATGTGTCATCAAGTGTCAGTGCCTCCACAGCTGATGATACAGCAGGTGAGGTTTTTCTTGATGGCAAATGGCTACATAGTCTTTTAATATGACATGACACATTTAAAAAAAAAAAATTACATTTTTTTTATTTGTTGATTTATTTATTTTATCTTTGCAGGTTCACCCCCAGCAGACTTACAGTCACCTGAAAGTGAGGAAGAACTTTTACCCATTGAGGAACAGTTACCAGCATTGACAGTCACTGATACACCGACTTCAACCTCTGCCGGCATAACAGGTCAGTTAATCTAACAGTTTTTGTTTTGTGTTGCCTTACTTAACTGTGAAATATCTTGTGTTATGTTATGATTCTATTTTTGTATCTAATGTCCCTACAGGTCCTTCTACAGCATCCACTGCTATGGATGTCCCATCCACTCCCTCAACAAGCACTAGCTATCAAGGTGGATCAACAGCTCCTCCAATTGACCCAGCTGAATGGTCAGCCGGCATGACAGGTCAGTTAATCTAACAGTTTTTGTTTTATGTTGCCTTACTTAACTGTGAAATATCTTGTGTTATGTTATGATTCTATTTTTGTATCTAATGTCCCTACAGGTCCTTCTACAGCATCCACTGCTATGGATGTCCCATCCACTCCCTCAACAAGCACCAGCTATCAAGGTGGATCAACAGCTCCTCCAATTGACCCAGCTGAATGGTCAGCATTCCTGTCTGACTCAGAAAGGACTGATCTGGTAAGAAGAGGGCCAGTGCAAATTAGTGACACCTTCACCTTCCCCAAAAAATCTGATGGTCGAAGCTTTCATTACCATTATACGTGTAGACAATTAGTTAATGGGGAAAAAATCAAGCGAAGCTGGCTAATTTATTCAAAGAAGAATGATGCGGTTTACTGCTTCTGTTGCAAATTATTCTCCAGAAAGTCCACAAAACTGTTAACAGAGGGACAGCGTGATTGGGTCAATGTAGGAGCTTTTCTGAAACAGCATGAGAATAGTGTAGATCACTGCAGCAATATGATGAAGTGGAAAGACTTTGCCCTCCGTCTTTCTAAGCAGAAGACTATTGATGCGACAGAAATGGCTCTTTTGGAGGCAG
Source organism: Anoplopoma fimbria (assembly GCF_027596085.1). Classification (NCBI taxonomy): domain Eukaryota; kingdom Metazoa; phylum Chordata; class Actinopteri; order Perciformes; family Anoplopomatidae; genus Anoplopoma; species Anoplopoma fimbria. The sequence continues at coordinate 14,956,668 of NC_072468.1, read as the reverse complement.
AAAGAAATCGTTGGAGAGATGTTCTCACACGTTTGATTAGCATCATTCAGTCTTTGGCAGAGAGGAATCTTGCTTTCAGGGGTTCTGTCGATACTTTGCATCAGGCCAACAATGGGAACTTCCTGAAAGAGGTAGAACTGATGGCAAAATTTGACCCGGTGTTAAAAGACCACATCAGGAGAATTGATAGTGGAATGCAGCACAACACGTACCTGGGTAAGACTATCCAAAATGAGCTGATAGAGTGTATCAGTGACAAAATAATGGAGGCAATGGTGGCAGAAATCAAGGACTGCAAATATTATGCCATCATATTAGACTGTACACCTGATGTTAGTCACCAGGAACAAATGTCTGTTGTGGTGCGCACAGTCACTCTGGGCAAAACACCAGAAATAAAAGAGCACTTTTTGGGATTTCTCATAGCTCCACAATCCACTGGCCTGGGTTTGTCCAATTTAATCCTTAACAGGCTTGAGGAATTGAACATCCCTTTTCAGGACTGTCGGGGGCAGTCTTACGACAATGGGGCCAATATGAAGGGGAAGAACAAAGGTGTGCAGGCTAGGCTCTTGGTCAAAAATCCAAGAGCTTTTTATGTGCCTTGCAGTGCTCATACCTTGAATCTGACCGTCTCAGATGCAGCCAAAGCATCAACTGATGCTTCTCGTTTTTTCGGAAATGTGGAGAAGGTATACAATTTGTTCGCTGGGTCCACTCAAAGGTGGGCCATCTTACGGCAGTTTGTTGACCTCACCCTCAAGTCCTGGAGTGAGACGCGCTGGGAAAGCCGCATCAAAAGCATTGAAGCTTTGCGCTACCAGGCAGAGAAGGTGAGGGAAGCCCTGTTAGAAGTAAGGAATAAAGCCACTGACCCTGTAGTGGCTGTTGAAGCCAACTCCCTTGCTGAAGAAATAGGGTCATTTCGGTTTCAGATTTGTTGTGCTGTCTGGTTTGACATTTTGACGAAAATTAACATCACTAGCAAGCTGCTACAGTCAACCAACATGCAGCTTGATGTAGCTGTAAACCTTGTACACAAGAACAAAAGTGAACTGATCATTTACCGGCAAAAAGGCTTCTCTGATGCACAGACATCTGCAAAAGAGATTTGTGAGCGGATGAATACAGAAGCAGTTCTAAAAGAGAAGCGATTGCGCTCTACAAAAAGGCACTTTGCTTATGAGGCTGCAGATGAACCGTTGGCAGATGCAATGAAGAGGCTAGAAGTGTCCTTTTTTAATGCTGTTGTCGACTGTAGCATTCAGTCATTGGAGGATAGATTTCATTCTCTAAGCGAGGTCAAAGAAAACTTTGGAGTGCTGCTCAATTTTAAGGAGCTCGATCGAAAGGTCCAGAGGGAACAATGTGAGCTTCTTGGGGAAAAACTCTCGTGTGGAGAGGAGGCTGATGTTGATGGTAGCGCACTGGCTGTAGAGATCGAGAGTCTTCCTGAATTTCCCCAAACCATGACCGCCCTTGAGCTGCTCACATACCTCTCACAAAACGAGATGTGTGAGGTTTACCCAAATCTTTGGGTAGCTCTCAGGATAGCCTGCACTCTGCCTGTGACAGTTGCCTCAGCAGAGAGGAGCTTTTCCAAGCTAAAATTAATTAAAACATACCTGAGATCATCGATGGCTCAGGAAAGATTAAGTGGACTTTCTGTTATTAGTATTAATAGCAAAGTTGGCCAAGCAATATCATATAATGATGTCATCAATGACTTTGCCTCCCGAAAAGCTAGGAAGGAAAGATTTTGAGGAGTTACATTGTATTGAGACAGTTGGGAATATTTTCACAATAATTGATTGTTGAACCCTTGCTGTCATGTTACTGACTTATCAGTTTTGTTATTATCGTTTATTTGAATGTTTTGAAACAGTTTGATTTTAGAAGTTCCAAATAGTTAGTTTAAAAGGTTAATTGAATACTGAGTCACTTTCATTATTTAATCTATGTATCTATGTAACGTTCTATTTTTTATTATATTCATGCTTGTCTATTTTGGTTTTATTTTGTAATTGGAAATTGCTAACTTAATACGCATTTGCACAGTTGCAAATTATTTATTTAATATGTTTGTGATCGTTTGTTTGGAATACAGAGGCACTATCATTATTTATTTTTTATTTTTTAATGTTATTTTTGATAATATTAATGTTTGTGTATTTTGATTTCAGTTTAAGATTGCACATTTACAAATCTGTTGAAAGATCTGTTTATTAAACTGATACTTTAAAAAAAATACAAATGCTGTTGTATTTAATTATTTTACAATTTAACTTCAGTAAACCACACTTGATGCTTCACTTTGAATATGAAAGTTTAAAATAAATCTGTGATCTAAGTGCCCTCTAAGGTTAAAAGGTGACTGTTTTGGTGTAAATAACGACTATAATAATACAGGGGTCTATCAAGGGACAAAAGTCTAGAATATTTTTGGCATGAGAGCAACTGAATGAGCCTTCCAGGCCCAAGAGGTTCAAATTTGTTAAGGACAGCCTTAAGACCTTGTTGATGCATCATCCTGAATATTGTTGGATTTCGTTGAACCCCGTTGCCGTGGCAACGCTTTGTTCGCCATGAAAAAGGAAGTTGATTTTTCTGTGGTTTGCGATGGTCATGAACTTATGAATCTTCTCACACGTGTAATAGGTGATGTACATAAATATTTCGTATCAGATTCGTGCTTTGCCATTTGAAATTGCCTCGACAGCGCCCCCCTTAAATTTCAATTAAGCTGCCCCAGCCCTACGTTTGACCTAGGTGCATGGAATTTGCTCGGCATATGTATCTAATGTGGACTTAAAAAAAGCCTCTTGGGACCATGCTCCAAACCAAACCGGAAGTTAGCCATTTTGATTTTTGTGTGTATTTCATCACTTTCTCGTTTATTTACAGGCGTTACACTTTGACGAACTCCTCCTAGGGATTTAATCGGATCCAGTACAATCTAAAGACATTAATGATTAAAAGTTATCAGTGCTGTTGCTGTAATCAGGAACTGTTTTGAGAGGTGTGGTTTAGTTTCAATCGGTCAATTGTCCTCTTAACTGCTAGGGGGAGTGGCTTACACATCTCAAGGAGGCTTGGTACAGTTAAGAGCAAATTATGAAAGCAAGAACAATATACTTAGTCTATCCTAGCAGAATCAAGTAGTTCAGTATCCCTCCAGAAGTCAAATACACTGGAGTAAAGGTTTGTTTGGTCTGAGTATATATATATCCTTGAGATGTGTCACTCCCCCTAGCAGTTAAGAGGACAATTGACCTATTGAAACTAAACCACACCTCTCAAAGCAGTTCCTGATTACAGCAACAGCACAGACAACAGAATCAGCAACAAACACTAACACTTTTAAGCAGGCTTGGTACAGTTAAGAGCAAATTATGAAAGCAAGAACAATATACTTAGTCTATCCTAGCAGAATCAAGTAGTTCAGTATCCCTCCAGAAGTCAAATACACTGGAGTAAAGGTTTGTTTGGTCGGAGTATATATATCCTTGAGATGTGTAAGCCACTCCCCCTAGCACTTAAGAGGACAATTGACCTATTGAAACTAAACCACACCTCTCAAAGCAGTTCCTGATTACAGCAACAGCACAGACAACAGAATCAGCAACTAACACTTTTAAGCAGGCTTGGTACAGTTAAGAGCAAATTATACTGCTAGGGGGAGTGGCTTACACATCTCAAGGAGGCTTGGTACAGTTAAGAGAAAATTATAACTGTACCAAGCCTGCTTAAAAGTGTTAGTGTTTGTTGCTGATTCTGTTGTCTGTGCTGTTGCTGTAATCAGGAACTGCTTTGAGAGGTGTGGTTTAGTTTCAATAGGTCAATTGTCCTCTTAACTGCTAGGGGGAGTGGCTTTTACATCTCAAGGATATATATACTCAGACCAAACAAACCTTTACTCCAGTGTATTTGACTTCTGGAGGGATACTGAACTACTTGATTCTGCTAGGATAGACTAAGTATATTGTTCTTGCTTTCATAATTTGCTCTTAACTGTACCAAGTCTGCTTAAAAGTGTTTATTGTCTGTTGCTGATTCTGTTGTCTGTGCTGTTGCTGTAATCAGGAACTGCTTTGAGAGGTGTGGTTTAGTTTCAATAGGTCAATTGTCCTCTTAACTGCTAGGGGGAGTGGCTTACACATCTCAAGGATATATATACTCAGACCAAACAAACCTTTACTCCAGTGTATTTGACTTCTGGAGGGATACTGGACTACTTGATTCTGCTAGGATAGACTAAGTATATTGTTCTTGCTTTCATAATTTGCTCTTAACTGTACCAAGTCTGCTTAAAAGTCTTAGTGTTTGTTGTTGATTCTGTTGTCTGTGCTGTTGCTGTAATCAGGAAATGCTTTGAGAGGTGTGGTTTAGTTTCAATAGGTCAATTGTCCTCTTAACTGCTAGGGGGAGTGGCTTACACATCTCAAGGATATATATACTCAGACCAAACAAACCTTTACTCCAGTGTATTTGACTTCTGGAGGGATACTGAACCATTTGATTCTGCTAGGATAGACTAAGTATATTGTTCTTGCTTTCATAATTCTGCAGGAAAGTGACTGGAATTCAGGATGATGTGATATAATAGATAGTTTACATGGTTTCCATAAAGAAACTGGTTCTAAACAGCAGTATTTGCCATTTCAGGTCATTTTCAGGTAAAACTGTGTGTAACACAACACATACTGCCAAAAGCTTCTATTTATCACTTTAAAGCTCCCAAAACACATTTCTGCAGGAAAGTGACTGGAATTCAGGATGATGTGATAGAATAGATAGTTTACATGGTTTCCATAAAGAAACTGGTTCTAAACAGCAGTATTTGCCATTTCAGGTCATTTTCAGGTAAAACTGTGTGTAACACCACACATACTGCCAAAAGGTTCTATTTATCACTTTAAAGCTCGCAAAACACATTTCTGCAGGAAAGTGACTGGAATTCAGGATGATGTGATAGAATAGATAGTTTCCATGGTTTCCATAAAGAAACTGGTTCTAAACAGCAGTATTTGCCATTTCAGGTAAAACTTTGTGTAACACCACACAAACTGCCAAAAGCTGCTATTTGTCACTTTAAAGCTCCCAAAACACATTTCTGCAGGAAAGTGACTGGAATTCAGGATGATGTGATAGACTAGATAGTTTACATGGTTCCCATCAATAAACCGGCTCTAAACAGCATTTTCAGATAGAAACTTTGTGTAACACCACACATACTGCCAAAAGCTGCTATTTATCACTTTAACGCTCCCAAAACACATTTCTGCAGGATAGTGACTGAAATCTGGATAATGTTCATAGTTTACATGATTTCTATCAAGAAACTGGCTGTAAACAGCAGTATTTGCAATTCCAGGTCATTTTTATGTAAAACTGTCGTAACGCCCGATTACGGCTAAAAGCTGCTATTCATCACTTTAACGCTCCGAAAACACATTTCTGCAGGATAGTGACTGAAATCTGGATAATGTTCAATAAGACATAGTTTACATGATTTCTATCAAGAAACTGGCTGTAAACAGCAGCATTTGCAATTCCAGGTCATTTTCATGTAAAACTGTAGTAACGCCCGATTACGGCTAAAAGCTGCTATTTATCACTTTAAAGCTCCAAAAACTTTCTCTTTCTCACTCAAATCTCTAATCTCTCTTTCAATCTCTATCTCTTTCACTCATCAGCACTCACGCAATTCTCTTCTTTCAATCTCTCTCCTTCCCCACCTTTCACTCACTTGATCACTCTCTCTCTCACTAGATCACTCATTTCTCTTTCTCTCTAACTTGCCCAATGTCTCTCTAGTCTCCCTTTCACTCTCTTTCTCTCTCACTCACTCACCCTCTCTCTCTCTTTCAGTCTTTCTCACTCACTCACCCTCTCTCTTTCTCTCTCACTCTCTCTCTTTCTATCTCACTAGATCACTCTCTCTCTCTTTCTCTCTCAATCTCTCATCCTTTCACTCTCTTTACTCTCACTCACTCACCCTCTCTCTCTCTCTCTCACTTGCTCACTCTTTCTATCTCACTCACTCTCTCTCTCCCTTTCACTCTCTCTTTCTCTCTCACCCTCTCTTTCTCTCTCACTTGCTCACTCTTTCTATCTCACTCACTCTCTCGCTCTCTCTCTCCCTTTCACTCTCTCACCCTCTCTTCTTTCAATCTCTCTCCTTCCCCACCTTTCACTCACTTGATCACTCTCTCTCACTAGATCACTCGCTCTCTTTCTCTCTAACTTGTCTATCTCACTAGATCACTCGCTCTCTCTTTCTCTCTCACAATCTCTCACCCTCACTCTCTTTACTCTCTCTCTCTCTCTCTCTGCATGCTGGGAGCGAGTTGTGTGAGTGAGTCGGGAGCGTGTGCGTTTCAATCTTGATTTATTTTTGTTTGTAATGAATTATAAATTAATGAGAGTGCACTGGTGATAGTTACTTTATTAACACTTGTTTTCTGGGGGTTTAGGGGTTTTGTGTGTGGGGTTGTGCCTGCCGGCGTAATCGCCGGTCGGCGTCTTGCGTTGACGCCATGGTGAATGGCGAGTTCGCTCAGCTCACGAGGAAGCATGGAATCAAAGTTGGTGCCGGTTTCCCGTGTAGCGTGGAGGACATCGGGCTGGCTGTGGGGGAAGTAGTCGGGCATGGCAGCGTGAAATCGGCCGCTCGAATGAACAGTGCCGTGGTCCTCTTCCTGGACCAGGTGGAGAAGGTGAACCGCGTCGTCGAGACGGGCCTCACGGTGAATGGAATGTTTGTGCAAGTGCTGCCGCTGATACTGCCGGCGACAAGAATAACTTTGTCAAATGTCCCTCCTTTTATCACCGACGAGTTTCTCAGTAGAGAGCTATCCAGACATGGAAAAATCGTATCACCGATGAAAAAGATCCTGTCTGGGTTTAAGTCTCCTTTGATGAAACACGTAGTGTCTCACCGGAGACACATATATATGATACTTAACAATCGGGAGGCGGAGCTCAACCTCCGTTTTCATGTTAAAGTAGATGATTATGATTACGTGATTTTTGCTTCCTCGTCGGTGATGAAATGCTTTGGTTGTGGTGTGGAGGGACACACCGTGAGGGCCTGTCCGGGCGCGGGGAGGGCTCCGCCTGGCCCGGGGGGCAGCGGAGACCCCCGCCGCTCCGCCGGTTGCAGCGGGGGGGGGGTGCTCTCCGCGGAGCTCGGTTCCGCGGATGTGGCTACCCCAACGGAGGGGCGTGCCGTTGCGGGGCCGAGTGCGGTTCTCGAGGGGCTGATCGCCCCCCCCCCTGCACGACGGTGTGCAGGGCTGCCGTGTGCGACACTGAGGACGGTGCAGGAGTGCACAATGGTGAGGTGGAGGTGGGTGAGAGTGAGGTGAGTGTGGAGAAACTAGTTAAAAAATACAAAAAAATGGAAGAAAAGGGGATGGGTGAGGAAAATATAGAGGCAAGAGGTGGGGGGGAGAAGAATGTGAAAGAGGTGAGCGAGTTCAGCAAGGCACAGGGTAAACCAGCTGAGGTTGAAATGGGCGAGAGTGAGGTCAGTGGGGTAGAATTAAGTAAAAAATACAAAAAGGTGGGAGAAAATGAGATGAGTGAGGGAATTACTGAGACGTTAGGAGGAAGTGGTGGGGAGGAAAATATGAAAGAGGTGACCGAGATTAGCGAATCACTGGGTAAACCATCTGAATCAGAGGAAACAGTAGGTGAGGCTGGGGAAGCCAGTGAGATGCAGGGGCGAGAAGAGGGCAGCTCATGGGCGGAACGGGTAGAAGAAGAGGAGATGGTGGTGGAGGAGGAAGCAGCAGCAGAAGGAAGGCCAAAGCCTGCAGCAAAACGCAGAGGGAAGACTAAAAGCAAAAGCAGTGAGGCAAAGGCAGTCAGGTTGGGGAAAGACAAGCAGGCTGGGAAAAAGCAAACCGAGAAGACGGACAGTGACAGTGGAGAGGAAAGTCTCTCGGATGACAGTGACATCTTGCCCATGGAGAAGCTAAGTTGCAGTCAGCAAAAGAAAATATATTCTTCGGAAAAAATTAAGTCCTTTCTTCAGGACACCAAGAATGTGAAAGGAGTTAAAATCGAGGAATATTTCCCAGACATTCCAGCTTTTTATTATTCTGCCAGATTTTATGCGAACAACCGACTGGAGTATGGCATTACAGACCAGGAAATGTATAGACTGAGGAAACTGGTGCTGAAAGCGAGAAGGCAGATGAACAGCAGTGAGCGTAGAAACTCCAATGTGTGTTTTAACTAAATTAATGGTTTTATTACTTTTATTTTTTTATTGGTTCGTTTTAAATATCTCACTCATGACCGACGTTTTTAGTATGGGAAGTCTTAATGTTAATGGAGCAAGGGAGGCAAAAAAAGGGCACTCATTTACGAGACTTTTAAAACAAAACAATTGGATGTCCTTTTTCTACAAGAGACCCATAGTTGTTGTGAGAACGAGGGAGTGTGGAGAAGGGAATGGGAAGGAGAGGTAGTCCTGAGCCACAACACCAGTCTCAGTGGCGGAGTGGGCTTCCTCTTCTCAAGGAGTTTCGCTCCAGTCTCCATGGAGGTAGAGCATGTTATTATGGGGAGGTTGCTTTTAATTAAAGCACGGTTTGAGCAATTTAATATGGTTTTTATAAATGTCTATGCTCCAACCAACGGTACAGAGAGGAAGCTGTTTTTAGAAAAAATAGCCGATGAATTAAATAGGTGCAACTCGGAGGATTATTTATTCTTGGGTGGGGATTTTAATTGTACAGAAAATGCGGCGTTGGATCGCAATCATGCAGAGCCACATCCAGCCTCTCAACATGCACTGAGGCAGCTGGTCTTTTCTCATGGCCTGGTGGACGTGTGGAGAAGGATGCATGCAGACTGCCGACAGTACACATGGTCCCACCTCAGAGAGGGTAGGATCTCCTTAGCTAGGCTTGATCGTTTTTATGTTTTTAAACATCATTTTAACATTTTTAAAATGTGTAAAATGATTCCCACTGGTTTTAGTGATCATTCCTTGCTTGTATGTCATGTTTTAATTAGAGATTTTAAGCCAAAAAGTGCACATTGGCATTTTAACTCTGTTTTAACATTGGACAGAAAGTTTAAGGATGTTTTAGGTTTTTTCTGGGGTGTTTTTAGGCAGACAAAGGGGGATTTTAGTAGTCTTAGGCAGTGGTGGGACCATGGAAAGACTCAAATTCAGCTTCTGTGTCAGCAGCACACCCTCAATGTCTCACAGGACATCACTAGGTCTATGAAGGACTTGGAGACTGTTATAGTGGAGCTGGAAAAGATGAGTGAGTCATCTGGAGAACGGGGATATATTGAAATCCTCAAAGAAAAAAAGCTAGCTTTAGCTAACCTGCTGGACACCAAAGTACAGGGTGCGTTAGTCAGGTCCCGAGTTCAGAACATCTCTGAGATGGACGCTCCCTCTAGCTTCTTCTTCGGCCTGGAGAGGAGGAACGGACAGAGGCGTGTAATCCACACACTGCTCTCAGACACAGGCCAGGAGCTGACAGAGCCAGGGCAGATAAGAGCAAGGGCTGTTGAGTTCTATTCCTCACTCTACTCTTCGGAGTATGAGGAGAAGGACATATTGGAGGGTTCTGCACTGGGCTACCTCAGGTCTCTACTGAGACCAACTCACAGTTGGAGAGGCCTCTGCGCATTGAAGAGCTGCTTGCCGCCCTGCAGAGCATGCAGGGGCGGAGGGCTCCGGGCATCGACGGTCTGACGGTGGAATTCTACAAAGCATACTGGGAAATTTTATCCGCAGACTTGTTGGATGTTTTTAACGAGAGCCTGGCCTGCGGCTCTATGCCAATGTCCTGCCGTAGAGCAGTCATCACGCTGCTCCCGAAAAAGGGGAATTTGCAGGACATTAAGAACTGGCGACCTGTGTCTTTGCTTTGTGTGGATTACAAGCTTCTGTCCAAAGCCTTCGCCAACAGGCTGAGGGAAGCTATGGAGCAGTCCATCCATCGGGACCAGACGTACTGTGTGCCCGGCAGGTCCATGGTAGACAATGTCTGCCTGATTCGGGATGTCTTGGAGGTCTCTAAGTCTATTGGCATTGATACTGGTTTGATTTCCCTAGACCAGGAAAAGGCATTTGACCGCGTTGAACACAACTTCCTCTGGAAAATTATGGAGAAATTTGGGTTCGGCGCTGGGTTCATAGCCAGGATCAAAGTTTTGTACAGTGAGGTTGAGAGTGTGCTGAAATTTAACGGCGGTCTGTGTGCTCCTTTTAGAGTGTGTAGAGGTGTTAGGCAGGGCTGTGCTCTGTCCGGGATGCTCTATGCACTCTCCCTGGAACCCCTCCTCAGCAAAATCCGCTCCAGCCTACAAGGTCTGGTTTTACCTGGTTTTAATGAGAACATTGTTTTATCTGCGTATGCTGATGATGTCATTGTTTTTACTAGGAGCCAAAGGGATGTGGATATTTTAACGAGTATTATTAGTGATTTTACAGCAGCTTCGGAAGCAAGGGTTAACTGGGCAAAGAGCGAGGCCCTCGCTGTCGGTGAATGGCGTGGCGGTCTCCCAGTTCTTCCCCAAAATTTGACCTGGAGGAAGGATGGTCTGAAGTACCTTGGTGTCTTTCTCGGGGAGGGAACCATTGTCCAGAAGAACTGGGAGGACGTCATGGGAAAAGTTGAAGCTAAACTGAAAAAATGGAAATGGCTACTGCCCCAAATGTCTTATAGGGGTAGAGTCCTGGTTTTAAATAATCTAGTGGCCTCCCAACTGTGGCACCGTCTTGCGTGTGTTGACCCTCCCTCAGGCTTACTAGCCCAAATCCAAAGAAAGATGGTGGATTTTTTTTGGGATGGGTTGCACTGGGTGCCACAGGGAGTGCTGTTTTTATCTAGAGAGGAGGGGGGACAGGGCCTCATCCACCTGGCCAGTAGAACAGCTACATTTAGAATTCAGTTTTTGCAAAAGTTTCTGTCTGGGCCGAGAGACTTGGTGTGGAGGAATGTGGCCAGCTGCATTCTCAGACGTGTAAGTAACCTGGGGCTGGATACTGCTCTGTTTTTAACTGATTCTAAATTTTTAAAATTAAGTGGGTTACCTCCGTTTTATCAGGGTGTTTTTAAGTCATGGGCCCTTTTTAATCATAAACCGTGTCAGGAAGCTAACTCTCTGTACTGGTTGTTGAAGGAGCCACTGGTCCACGGGGCCAGGCTGGACATCACCAATAGTACCACCCCCCCCGGGGGCACTGTGTAGCTCAGGGGCACTGCAGCAGCTGTGGAGCTCAGGGACCGCCCTTTGCCTGCAGCAGCTGTTGGACGCAGTGGGGCCAGCGCTGGACAATGCTGATGGGCCCTGGGCACTCTGCTGGGCCTTGAACAAGGTTCACACAGAGTGGCTGGGAGACTCCTGGAGCTCTGGAGGCAGAGGCTGACCATTGAGGAGAAAAGCATTGGTTTTTAATTTGTTTGGTGTCAGCTTCTCTGAGAATGTCTTTATCATGGGGGCTGTGGGGGTACAAAAAAGAAGGAAAAGACAAGTGGCAATTATTAAATTATCTCTCGGGGGAAGCAAAAATGGCAATCTATATTAGTAGGAAAAACCGTGTGGAAAACAGAGAAGGACAAGATTCACGCACGGTCTGGCTCTGTAACATCAGGGCCAGGCTGTGGCTGGAGTACACGTTTTATAGGAATATTGGGGATTTGGACACTTTTAAAAATCGCTGGTGCTATAAGAACATTGTCTGCTCTATTGTGGAAGATGACTTGCTGTTTGCACACATTTTTCAAAGATAGTTTGTTTTCGAGGTTAAGAGACGCACAAATTGCACTTTATTAATGTTCATGTAATATAATTAATATGTAAATAAAGTTGTTTTGTAAAAATCTCTCTCTCTTTCAGTCTTTCTCACTCACTCACCCTCTCTCTTTCTCTCTCACTCTCGCTCTCTCTTTCTCTCTCACAATTTCTCACCCTCACTCTCTTTACTCTCACTCACTCACCCTCTCTTTCTCTCTCACTTGCTCACTCTTTCTATCTCACTCACTCTCTCTCTCCCTTTCACTCTCTCTTTCTCTCACCCTCTCTTTCTCTCTCACTTGCTCACTCTTTCTATCTCACTCACTCTCTCGCTCTCTCTCTCCCTTTCACTCTCACCCTCTCTCTTCTTTCAATCTCCCTTCCCCCTTTCACTCTCTCTCTTTCTCTCTCACTAGATCACTCGCTCTCTCACTCTCTTTACTCTCACTAGATCACTCTCCCTCTCTCTCTCACCCTCCTTCCCCCTCTTTCACTCGATCACTCTCTCGTAGTTGACGCCACGTTACATTATTGTCAAGAAACTGGCTCTAAACAGCAGTATTTGCCAATTTCAGGTCATTTTCATGTAAAACTGTACTTAACGACCGATATCTGCCAAAAGGATGCTATTTATCACTCTATTTATCACTCTAAAGATCCTAAAAAACATTTCTGGAAGATATAGACTCCAAACTCGATATCGTCAAGAAACTGTCTCTAAACGGCCTTATTTGCCATTTTCAGGTCATTTTCATGTAAAACTGTTTCTTGACAATAATGTAACGTGGCGTCAACTAGAGTTTTACATGAAAATGACCTGAAATTGGCAAATACTGCTGTTTAGAGCCAGTTTCTTGACAATAATGTAACGTGGCGTCAACTAGAGTTTTACATGAAAATGACCTGAAATTGGCAAATACTGCTGTTTAGAGCCAGTTTCTTGACAATAATGTAACGTGGCGTCAACTAGAGTTTTACATGAAAATGACCTGAAATTGGCAAATACGGCCGTTTAGAGCAGTTTCTTGACAATAATGTAACGTGGCGTCAACTGGAGATTTACATGAAAATGACCTGAAATTGTCAAATATGGCCGTTTAGAGCAGTTTCTTGATGGAAATCATATAAACTCTATATTATTGAACATTATCCAGATTTCAGTTACCATCCTGAAGAAATGTGTTTTGGGAGTAGTAATGTGGCGTTTACTAGAGTTTTACATGAAAATTGTCAAATATCGGGCGTTAAGATATCGGGCGTTAAGATTTTTTTTTTTTTTTTTTTTTTTTTTTTTAATAATCAAAGTGTTTTTATTGATTTTCATATTCAAACATCAGACATCTCATACAAAACAAAATAGTAGGACTCAAAACATACATCACAAGTACAGGACAGTACACAGACAGAACAATAACAAGACAGATCCTACTACTAGACATCAGACATACCCACCACCCGTGTAGTCCAGACACTCTCGGGTTAAAAATAAATACATAAATAGAAATGACAACAATAATAATAATAATAATAAAAAAAAAAAAAAAAAAAAAAAAAAAAGGGGGGGGGGGGGGGATTCAGAAGCTGCCAATTATGTTGGAGCAGATGAAAACTCACGTTCAAAATAGGAAATAAAAGGCTGCCAGACCTTAGAATATCTCTTAGTGTTGCCCTGCAAAGTAAATCTAAGATGTTCTAATTTTAGGTGTGCCATCACCTCCTCTACCCACCGTTTGTGTGTTGGCGGTGCTGCCTTTATCCAGTTAAATAAGATCAGTCTCCTGGCCAACAATGAAGAGAATGCTATTGCTTTCCTGTGAGCAATAGTTAATTGAGTTTCCCCTGGTGCCACACCAAAAATGGCTGCCAGAGGACCGGGCTCTATATTTTTGTCGTAGATGGATGAGAAGGTTTCAAAAATTTTGGTCCAAAACTCATTGAGCCTGGGACAAGACCAGAACATATGGCATATGTTGGCTGGCACCTGTTTACATCTAGGGCAAGTCGGATCAGCTCCCTGGTAAATTCTTGCCAGTTTGTCCCTCGTGAAATGAAGTCTGTGTAACACCTTAAACTGTATTAATCCATGTCTAACACATATAGAAGAAGAATGTATTAGTTCTACTGCCCATCTCCATTCATCGTCCGATATGTCCAACTCTAATTCTTCCTCCCATTTCCTTTTTATGTAATCAAGGGATGGGGAAGCCACCCTCTGGATATTCACATAAAGCATAGAAACTGTCCCTTTAAGAGTCGGGTCCATGTCCAATAGCCCATCTATCCACCCACTCTGTGGTAATTCAAGGGATGAGGAGAATGTCTTTCTCACAAAATCTCGAATCTGAAAGTATCTGAAGTAGTTAGTCCTTAAGGGGATTCCATATTCCTTCTCCAGCTGAGCAGCAGACATAAATACACCATCTTTAAACAGATTTTTAACACATTCCACCCCAGCTCTATACCATTCCCTAAACGCTGCTCCCCCAAGGGCCGGAGAAAACAAGTGATTGCCATAAACGGGAGCAGACAGGAGGGCGTTTCTGTTTTTAAAATGAGTTCTGAATTGGACCCAGATTTTGATAGAGTCACGTACAACAGGGTTGTTTGTGTAAAGGTGTTTGCTTAAGGGCAGAGGAGCACAGACCAGGGAGCGTAGGGATACCGGGCTAGATGCATATCTTTCCATATGTACCCACACTGGGGTTTCATCATCATTTAACTGTGAGACCCAAAACAACAGCTTATGTAGGTTAGCAGCCCAATAATAATGCATATAATTTGGTAGGGCCAGGCCGCCCTCTTCTCTCTGCCTCTCTAGGAACTCTCTTCTTATCCGGGGGACTGTTTTTTTCCAAATAAAGGTAGATGTACATTTATTCAGTTCTTTAAAAAAAGATTTAGGAATGAAAATTGGTATTGCCTGGAATAAAAACAGGAACCGTGGCATTACAGTCATTTTAACAGAATTTATCTTCCCTGCTAATGATATTGGGAGAGATGACCACCTTTCCATATCTAATTTTGCCTTGTCCAATGTTACTTTAAAGTTATGATTAAATAAGTCTTTGTATTTACTTGTTACAGTAACACCTAAATAGGTGAATTTATCTTTGTTTGTTGTAAAAGGATAGGCCTGGAATGATAGTCCCCTCGCCTGTTTATTAATTGGGAAAATAACACTTTTTTCTAGGTTAATTTTATAACCCGAAACCCTCCCAAAGTCTTCGATAATATCCAGAGCCACCGGGATGCTTGTGACAGGGTTCGACAGGAAAAGGAGGAGGTCGTCAGCGTATAGAGAAAGTTTATGGTTTTGCATCCCCCTGCGTATTCCCCCCAGTCCAGCAGCATTCCTCAGCATTATTGCAAGGGGCTCAATTGCCACATCAAAGAGCAGGGGTGACAAGGGGCACCCCTGTCTTGTTCCCCGAAACAGAGGAAAAGGATCAGATATTATACTATTTGTTCTTACCATAGCCTGGGGGTTCGCACATATTATCTCAATCCACAAACGAAAATTAGGACCAAATCCGAATCTCTCAAGGGCCGTGAACAAATAGAGATACTCTATTCTATCAAAGGCTTTGTGGGCATCTAAGGATATCACAATCTCGGGCTCAATGTTATCCTCGGCCGTGTATATCACATTAAAAAGGCGACGAAGATTACTGGAAAGTTGTCTGCCAGCAACAAACCCTGTCTGGTCAGGATGTATTATCTTACTTATAACAGGCCCAATCCTAGCTGCCAGTACCTTGGTCAATATCTTATAATCACATCCAAGTAGACTCACCGGGCGGTATGATCCACACTTAAGTGGATCTTTATTTTTCTTAAGGAGCACAGAGATCATAGCCTGTGACATTGTTTGAGGTAAAGTTTTTCTGTCAAGGACCTCCTCATATACTCTACAGAGCAGGGGTATCAGTTTAGAGGCAAATGTTTTATAAAATTCACTCGGGAACCCATCAGGGCCCGGCGCTTTGCCTGTCTTCATGTTTCGAATCGCATTCTCTATCTCCCTTGCAGTCAGGGGACCCTCTAATCTATCCCTATCTGCCCTCTCTAAGGATGGCATTTCCAGATTTTCAAAAAAATCTTTCACTCGCCCCCTGTCATTTACTTCCGAAGTATAAAGATCCTTATAAAAAGACTTAAATTGGTTGTTAATACCTTTCTGATCTATAATCTTATTCCCCAGGTTATCCCCTATCTCCACTATCATACCAGCGGCTGCTGACTGCTTCAGCTGGTGGCTGAGGAGCTTACCTGCACGCTCACCATGTTCATAGAAATCCTGTCTCGACCTAAGATATAGATCCTCCTCACGCTGATTTATTAAGATATCATACTCAGTTTGGAACAAAATACGTTTTTTGTGTAGCTCCTCAGAGGGAGCCCTAGAATTTGCCAGGTCAACTTCTTTTATTGCCTTTGTTAATTCTGTGGTACGTTTCATCTTTCTTTTCCTTTCACCAGCATTGTATGAAATTATTTGTCCTCGAATATAAGCTTTTAAGGATTCCCACAAAATGGCACTGCTTATGTCGGGGGTGTCATTAAGCTCTAAGAAAAAAACTATTTGCGAGTTTATAAATTTGGTAAAATTATCATCTGCCAATAGCCTGTTATTAAGGCGCCACATTCTCTGAGGTGGCGTGTTTTCTGGAAAGTGAAGTTTCAATATGACTGGGCTGTGGTCGGATATTACTATACCAGAGTATTCTATACCTGTTACTATAGGGGTCAGTTTATTGTCTAATAAGAAGTAGTCAATCCTAGTATACGTCCGATGTGGTGGGGAATAAAAAGAGTACTGCCTGGAGGTTGGGTTTACGTATCTCCATGGATCAAATATACCATATACCTTACAGAAGGAGTTAATGCATTGCGCTGATTTGCTCAGTACACTGGGTGTTGGACTAGAGCGGTCCAGAGTTGAATCTAGGACACAATTCAGGTCTCCCCCTAGGATCAGATTATGAGTATCCAAATTTGGTAATAATGAGAATAGGTCCTTAAAAAATTGAACATTATCCCAATTGGGTGCATATATGTTTGCCAGAACCACTGGCATATTGAATAATTTTCCAACTACAATAACATACCGACCATGTTTATCTTTTATAGTGGTTGTTTCTACAAATTGTACATTCCTGTGTATGAGGATGGCCACTCCCCGACCCTTACTATTGAAATCCGAGTGATAAACCTGATAAAATCCCCCCCTACAGAGCTTGAGGTGGTCCCTGTTCAACAAATGTGTCTCCTGTAGATATACTATCTCTACTCCCTGGTCTCTCAAATGTGAAAATACCTTACTCCGTTTAGCTGGATTATTGATCGCCCTTACATTCCAGCTCATCAGTTTTGTGGCCATTCTGCTCGGGTCCATGTTTGGTGCCATGTCAGAAGACTGTGGCCTTTGGCAACAAAAGCAAAAAAGTTAAAAGGAGGGGGTCTGGAAAGGAAGGGGGGGGCATCACACACGCAGACACAGCCAATACATAACACATAACATATATAAACACTAACCCAAATATAATGCTCTTTAGCGAGCTCTCTCGTGGCCAACCGGTCCACCATCTCCTGCACACCAAGCCTACCGTGTGCAGCTCCGTGCATATCGTTCTTAGTCTGAAAAGTATAACATCACCCTTTTAACTTATTCACCTAATGGGAAAAACAAAAAGGGGGGAGCTCTCCACAATGAGGTCCTGAATAGGGTAAAGCAGTGAAATAAAAACAAAAAACAATGCCATAAAGGGTAGGCAACAATAGTCAAGGGGGAACATTCAACCCTCAAACCTTGAATAGAGTAAAACTGTAGTATGAGGGAGGACAACAGTAGCTTGTAGAAAGATGAGGATTATAAATATGTATACATAACTTCTTTTTAAATATACACTGAAGCCAAATATTTTGTCAATGTTGTCAGGACTGGTGAACAATATCCTGCCTACATTAATCCCCCAACCAATTCAACAGTGTAAGCATGTATAGTATCTACTCAGCCAGAATCAGATCCGTCTATAGGTCTCACCCGGGGCTCAATTTCTTCTTGATGTAGTCCACAGCGTCTTTTGGGCTCTCGAAGCTTTTCGTTTGTCCTCCTTCTGGCGTAATCACCAGTGTTGCGGGGTAACGTAGCCCGTATCTGACCCCCGTGCAGGTCCGCAGGAGGCTTCTTGCTTCTCTGAAGGCTGCTCTCTTACTGTTTACGTCCTGGGTGAAGTCCGGGAAGATGTGAATCCCTCCGCTCCGACCCTCGGGTGTTCTCTCCATTTCCCTCGCCCTCCTCAGTATCTCCTCTTTCTCTGTGTAGTAATGACATCTCACTACAAATGCTCTCGGTGGGCCTCCGTTCCCGTCCCGTCTCGCGCCGAGTGCCCGGTGTGCACGGTCCAGCGTCGGTGCCGCCGCTAGACCCAACTTTTCTTTCAGTAAGCCCGCCATAAACTCCGACGGCTTTTTGCCTGCCTCGGCCCCTTCTTTTACCCCCACGACACGTATGTTGTTGCGCCGTGATCGCGCCTCGAGATCCTCACTGCGTCCCCTCAGCTTCAGTATCTCCTTCTCCATTTCTTTCAGTCTTGTCCCCATGTCGGTTATGGTGTCGGACTGATCATTTAACGTTTCATCTACCTCATTTTTCCGTTTGTCCATCCTATCAGCCAGACTTCTAATTTTATCAGCAACCAGCTTCACCTCCCCGCGTAGCAACTCAGATTGGGCTCTCGTGCTCTCTTCCAAACTTTTGGTCCATTTTTCCAACTCGGTTGTCATCTCTTTTCTTCCTTTTTCTATCTCTTCCTTACACTTTGCGATCTCAGTCTTTGTCTCCTCTCTGTATTTCGTAACCGCAACGTTGGCTTTTTTAATCTCGGACATCATGTCCTGAGCCCACTGGGGTATGCCGTCGGCTTGTGATGGGCTAACCCTGTCCCTGCTAGCTAAGGAGGCCACGCCGCTAGCCACCTGCTGCTTCTCTCCACCCGTTCGATTCGTTCGAGTCGTCATTTTCGGTCTAAAAATGTACTGAAAGCGCACTTGCTAGTACCCGAACAAAACAGTATTCGTTCACTCCCCCAAACTGATAACAGTATGGCGATATTAATATTTTTTGACAACTTTTACACGGAGCCTCCGCACGCACGTCTTCACACGGCAAAGCACATCCGGAAGTCCCAGATATCGGGCGTTAAGATATCGGGCGTTAGATATCGGGCGTTAAGTCCAGTTTTACATGAAAATGACCTGAAATTGGCAAATACGGCAGTTTAGAGCAGTTTCTTGATGAAAATCATATAAACTATATATTATTGAATGAACATTATCCAGATTTCAGTCACCGTCCTGAAGAAATGTGTTTTGGGAGTAGTAATGTGGCGTGAGTCTATATTAGAGACAGTTTCTTGACGATAATGGAAAGTGGCGTCAACTAGAGTTTTACATGAAAATGACCTGAAATTGGCAAATACTGCTGTTTAGAGCTAGTTTCTTGACAATAATGTAACATGGCGTCAACTAGAGTTTTACATGAAAATGACCTGAAATTGGCAAATGCGGCCGTTTAGAGCAGTTTCTTGATGGAAAACATATAAACTATATATTATTGAACATTATCCAGATTTCAGTCACCGTCCTGAAGAAATGTGTTTTGGGAGTGGTAATGTGGCGTTTACTAGAGTTTTACATGAGCCTATATTAGAGACAGTTTCTTGACAATAATGTAACGTGGCGTCAACTAGAGTTTTACATGAAAATGACCTGGAATTGGCAAATACTGATGTTTAGAGCCAGTTTTTTGACAATAATGTAACGTGGCGTCAACTAGAGTTTTACATGAAAATGACCTGAAATTGGAAAATACGGCCGTTTAGAGCAGTTTCTTGATGACAATCATATAAACTATATATTATTGAACATTATCCAGATTTCAGTCACCGTCCTGAAGAAATGTGTTTTGGGAGTAGGAATGTGGCGTTTACTAGAGTTTTACATGAGTCTATATTATAGACAGTTTCTTGACAATAATGTAACGTGGCGTCAACTAGAGTTTTACATGAAAATGACCTGAAATTGGCAAATGCGGCCGTTTAGAGCAGTTTCTTGATGGAAAACATACTTCCTTGAAGAAACTCATGTAAAGTATGGTTTCCTGTCAGAAAAGACACTACTACCACTACTAATACTACTATAACTACTACTACAAATATTACTACTACTACAACTTCTTCAACTACTACTACTGCTATTAATACCACTACAACTATTACTACTACAACTTCTTCTTCTAATACTACTGTTACTACTGCTACAACTTATTATTCTACTACTAATACTACTATTACTACTACTACCACTACAACATCTACTACCACTACTACTTTTACTACTAATACTACTACAACTTCTTCTTCTACTACTACTACAACTTCTTCTACTACTACTACTACTACTACTACTACTACTACTACTTCTTCTTCTACTACTGCTATTAATACTACTACAACTATTACTACTACAACTTCTTCTAATACTACTACAACTATTACTACTACTATTACCGCTACTATTAATACTACTACTACAACTTATTAATCTCCTTCTAATACTACTATTACTACTACTAATACTAATATTTAACAATTTCTTCTTCTACTACTACTACTACTACTACTATAACTTCTTCTTCTTCTACTATATCTCTCTCCTTCCCCCTTTCACTCTCTCTCTTTCTCTCTCACTAGATCACTCGCTCTCTCACTCTCTTTACTCTCACTAGATCACTCTCCCTCTCTCTCTCTCACCCTCCTTCCCCCTCTTTCACTCGATCACTCTCTCGTAGTTGACGCCACGTTACATTATTGTCAAGAAACTGGCTCGAAACAGCAGTATTTGCCAATTTCAGGTCATTTTCATGTAAAACTGTACTTAACGACCGATATCTGCCAAAAGGATGCTATTTATCACTCTATTTATCACTCTAAAGATCCTAAAAAACATTTCTGGAAGATATAGACTCCAAACTCGATTTGCCAATTTCAGGTCATTTTCATGTAAAACTCTAGTTGACACCACGTTACATCATTGTCAAGAAACTGCTCTAAACGGCCGTATTTGCCAATTTCAGGTCATTTTCATGTAAAACTGGACTCACCGCCCGATATCTTAACGCCCGATATTTGCCAATTTTCATGTCTAATACTACTATAACTACTACTATAAATATTACTACTACTACAACTTCTTCAACTACTACTACTGCTATTAATACCACTACAACTATTACTACTACAACTTCTTCTTCTAATACTACTGTTACTACTGCTACAACTTATTATTCTACTACTATACTACTATTACTACTACTACCACTACAACATCTACTACCACTACTACTTTTACTACTAATACTACTACAACTTCTTCTTCTACTACTACTACAACTTCTTCTACTACTACTACTACTACTACTACTACTACTACTACTACTTCTTCTTCTACTACTGCTATTAATACTACTACAACTATTACTACTACAACTTCTTCTAATACTACTACAACTATTACTACTACTATTACCGCTACTATTAATACTACTACTACAATTTATTAATCTCCTTCTAATACTACTATTACTACTACTAATACTAATATTTAACAATTTCTTCTTCCACTACTACTACTACTACTATAACTTCTTCTTCTTCTACTATATCTCTCTCCTTCCCCCTTTCACTCTCTCTTTCTCTCTCACTAGATCACTCGCTCTCTCACTCTCTTTACTCTCACTAGATCACTCTCCCTCTCTCTCTCTCACCCTCCTTCCCCCTCTTTCACTCGATCACTCTCTCGTAGTTGACGCCACGTTACATTTTGTCAAGAAACTGTCTCGAAACAGCAGTATTTGCCAATTTCAGGTCATTTTCATGTAAAACTGTACTTAACGACCGATATCTGCCAAAAGGATGCTATTTATCACTCTATTTATCACTCTAAAGATCCTAAAAAACATTTCTGGAAGATATAGACTCCAAACTCGATATCGTCAAGAAACTGTCTCTAAACGGCCTTATTTGCCATTTTCAGGTCATTTTCATGTAAAACTGTTTCTTGACAATAATGTAACGTGGCGTCAACTAGAGTTTTACATGAAAATGACCTGAAATTGGCAAATGCGGCCGTTTAGAGCAGTTTCTTGATGGAAAACATATAAACTATATATTATTGAACATTATCCAGATTTCAGTCACCGTCCTGAAGAAATGTGTTTTGGGAGTAGGAATGTGGCGTTTACTAGAGTTTTACATGAGTCTATATTATAGACAGTTTCTTGACAATAATGTAACGTAGCGTCAACTAGAGTTTTACATGAAAATGACCTGAAATTGGCAAATGCGGCCGTTTAGAGCAGTTTCTTGATGGAAAACATACTTCCTTGAAGAAACTCATGTAAAGTATGGTTTCCTGTCAGAAAAGACACTACTACCACTACTAATACTACTATAACTACTACTACAAATATTACTACTACTACAACTTCTTCAACTACTACTACTGCTATTAATACCACTACAACTATTACTACTACAACTTCTTCTTCTAATACTACTGTTACTACTGCTACAACTTATTATTCTACTACTAATACTACTACTATTACTACTACTACCACTACAACATCTACTACCACTACTACTTTTACTACTAATACTACTACAACTTCTTCTTCTACTACTACTACAACTTCTTCTTCTACTACTACTACTACTACTACTACTACTACTACTACTACTACTTCTTCTTCTACTACTGCTATTAATACTACTACAACTATTACTACTACAACTTCTTCTAATACTACTACAACTATTACTACTACTATTACCGCTACTATTAATACTACTACTACAACTTATTAATCTCCTTCTAATACTACTATTACTACTACTAATACTAATATTTAACAATTTCTTCTTCCCTACTACTACTACTACTACTACTACTATAACTTCTTCTTCTTCTACTATATCTCTCTCCTTCCCCCTTTCACTCTCTCTCTTTCTCTCTCACTAGATCACTCGCTCTCTCACTCTCTTTACTCTCACTAGATCACTCTCCCTCTCTCTCTCTCACCCTCCTTCCCCCTCTTTCACTCGATCACTCTCTCGTAGTTGACGCCACGTTACATTATTGTCAAGAAACTGTCTCGAAACAGCAGTATTTGCCAATTTCAGGTCATTTTCATGTAAAACTGTACTTAACGACCAATATCTGCCAAAAGGATGCTATTTATCACTCTATTTATCACTCTAAAGATCCTAAAAAACATTTCTGGAAGATATAGACTCCAAACTCGATATCGTCAAGAAACTGTCTCTAAACGGCCTTATTTGCCATTTTCAGGTCATTTTCATGTAAAACTGTTTCTTGACAATAATGTAACGTGGCGTCAACTAGAGTTTTACATGAAAATGACCTGAAATTGGCAAATACTGCTGTTTAGAGCCAGTTTTTATGTCATTATGCAATCAGAGACGAGCTGCACACTTTTAAATTCAAAGTTAGGCGGACTCAGTGCTCATTTATCAAACTTGCGAAAAAAAACAGGTGCAGTTCCTCCGTAAATGACCCAATATTCATGGATGTTTTTATCTGGCTCACCAATCTCACTCACCAAATCTCAATATCACCAATATAAAACCTGCATCATGAAGCTCAGCACCAGATTGGCTACAAATAGCCATGATAAAAAAAAAAAACATTGGAATTATAATTGTATATTTTTATATATCCTATAAATAGATAGGCAACCTCGAGGTTCACAATGACATTTTTTTCACAGTGAGAATTTTTATTAGGCCTATCTCAATTTGCATAGTTTCATCAAGATCATGTTAAAAGTACAGCATAGACTTGTATATATGATTACATATATGTTTTATATTTTTAAATCAACTGGCTAAAACTGTAGTTTCTACAATATTTGCATGTCAAATTAACATAATTGTTTTGTTAAGAGTATTACAGTATTTCGCTGTTTTTGTTACCAATATTTGTAGTTTTAACAAATAAATTTGATTATAATCACATATTGTTATTGTAAATATAACAAAAACATTTTGTTTAATAGTTTACAAAAGTTCACTGTGATTTAAACGAAAAATATATATTTTTGGGTTTACTATACTCTTCTGTAGGGATTTTACATAGTTTTTATGTAAATTTTACAACCATTTTTTACAGTGCGGCTCTAAACAGCATTTTCAGATAGAAACTTTGTGTAACACCACACATACTGCCAAAAGCTGCTATTTATCACTTTAACGCTCCGAAAACACATTTCTGCAGGATAGTGACTGAAATCTGGATAATGTTCAATAAGACATAGTTTACATGATTTCTATCAAGAAACTGGCTGTAAACAGCAGCATTTGCAATTCCAGGTCATTTTCATGTAAAACTGTAGTAACGCCCGATTACGGCTAAAAGCTGCTATTTATCACTTTAAAGCTCCAAAAACTTTCCCTTTCTCACTCACCCTCTCTCTCTCTTCCACTCTCTCTCTTTCAATCTCTATCTCTTTCACTCTCTATCTCTCACTCACGCACCCTCTCTCTTCTTTCAATCTCTCTCCTTCCCCACCTTTCACTCACTTGATCACTCTCTCTCTCACTAGATCACTCGCTCTCTTTCTCTCTAACTTGCCCACTCTTTCTCTCTCTCTCCCTTTCACTCTCTCTTTCTCTCTCACTCACTCACCCTCTCTCTCTCTTTCAGTCTTTCTCACTCACTCACCCTCTCTCTTTCTCTCTCACTCTCTCTCTTTCTATCTCACTAGATCACTCGCTCTCTCTTTCTCTCTCACAATCTCTCACCCTCACTCTCTTTACTCTCACTCACTCACCCTCTCTTTCTCTCTCACTTGCTCACTCTTTCTATCTCACTCACTCTCTCTCTCCCTTTCACTCTCTCTTTCTCTCTCACCCTCTCTTTCTCTCTCACTTGCTCACTCTTTCTATCTCAGTCACTCTCTCGCTCTCTCTCTCCCTTTCACTCTCTCACCCTCTCTTCTTTCAATCTCTCTCCTTCCCCCCTTTCACTCTCTCTCTTTCTCTCTCACTAGATCACTCGCTCTCTCACTCTCTTTACTCTCACTAGATCACTCTCCCTCTCTCTCTCTCACCCTCCTTCCCCCTCTTTCACTCGATCACTCTCTCGTAGTTGACGCCACGTTACATTATTGTCAAGAAACTGGCTCGAAACAGCAGTATTTGCCAATTTCAGGTCATTTTCATGTAAAACTGTACTTAACGACCGATATCTGCCAAAAGGATGCTATTTATCACTCTATTTATCACTCTAAAGATCCTAAAAAACATTTCTGGAAGATATAGACTCCAAACTCGATATTGTCAAGAAACTGTCTCTAAACGGCCTTATTTGCCATTTTCAGGTCATTTTCATGTAAAACTGTTTCTTGACAATAATGTAACGTGGCGTCAACTAGAGTTTTACATGAAAATGACCTGAAATTGGCAAATACGGCCGTTTAGAGCAGTTTCATGACAATAATGTAACGTGGCGTCAACTAGAGTTTTACATGAAAATGACCTGAAATTGGCAAATACGGCCGTTTAGAGCAGTTTCATGATGGAAAACATATAAACTATATATTATTGAACATTATCCAGATTTCAGTCACCGTTCTGAAGAAATGTGTTTTGGGAGTAGTAATGTGGCGTTTACTATAGTTTGACATGAAAATTGGCAAATATCGGGCGTTAAGATATCGGGCGGTGAGTCCAGTTTTACATGAAAATGACCTGAAATTGGCAAATACGGCCGTTTAGAGCAGTTTCTTGACAATGATGTAACGTGGCGTCAACTAGAGTTTTACATGAAAATGACCTGAAATTGGCAAATACTGCTGTTTAGAGCCAGTTTCTTGACAATAATGTAACGTGGCGTCAACTAGAGTTTTACATGAAAATGACCTGAAATTGGCAAATACTGCTGTTTAGAGCCAGTTTCTTGACAATAATGTAACGTGGCGTCAACTAGAGTTTTACATGAAAATGACCTGAAATTGGCAAATACGTCCGTTTAGAGCAGTTTCTTGACAATAATGTAACGTGGCGTCAACTGGAGATTTACATGAAAATGACCTGAAATTGTCAAATATGGCCGTTTAGAGCAGTTTCTTGATGAAAATTATATAAACTATATATTATTGAATGAACATTATCCAGATTTCAGTCACCGTCCTGAAGAAATGTGTTTTGGGAGTAGTAATGTGGCGTGAGTCTATATTAGAGACAGTTTCTTGACGATAATGGAAAGTGGCGTCAACTAGAGTTTTACATGAAAATGACCTGAATTGGCAAATACTGCTGTTTAGAGCTAGTTTCTTGACAATAATGTAACATGGCGTCAACTAGAGTTTTACATGAAAATGACCTGAAATTGGCAAATGCGGCCGTTTAGAGCAGTTTCTTGATGGAAAACATATAAACTATATATTATTGAACATTATCCAGATTTCAGTCACCGTCCTGAAGAAATGTGTTTTGGGAGTGGTAATGTGGCGTTTACTAGAGTTTTACATGAGCCTATATTAGAGACAGTTTCTTGACAATAATGTAACGGGCGTCAACTAGAGTTTTACATGAAAATGACCTGGAAGCAAATACTGATGTTTAGAGCAGTTTTTTGACAATAATGTAACGTGGCGTCAACTAGAGTTTTACATGAAAATGACCTGAAATTGGCAAATACGGCCGTTTAGAGCAGTTTCTTGATGAAAATCATATAAACTATATATTATTGAATGAACATTATCCAGATTTCAGTCACCGTCCTGAAGAAATGTGTTTTGGGAGTAGTAATGTGGCGTGAGTCTATATTAGAGACAGTTTCTTGACGATAATGGAAAGTGGCGTCAACTAGAGTTTTACATGAAAATGACCTGAAATTGGCAAATACTGCTGTTTAGAGCTAGTTTCTTGACAATAATGTAACATGGCGTCAACTAGAGTTTTACATGAAAATGACCTGAAATTGGCAAATGCGGCCGTTTAGAGCAGTTTCTTGATGGAAAACATATAAACTATATATTATTGAACATTATCCAGATTTCAGTCACCGTCCTGAAGAAATGTGTTTTGGGAGTGGTAATGTGGCGTTTACTAGAGTTTTACATGAGCCTATATTAGAGACAGTTTCTTGACAATAATGTAACGTGGCGTCAACTAGAGTTTTACATGAAAATGACCTGGAATTGGCAAATACTGATGTTTAGAGCCAGTTTTTTGACAATAATGTAACGTGGCGTCAACTAGAGTTTTACATGAAAATGACCTGAAATTGGAAAATACGGCCGTTTAGAGCAGTTTCTTGATGACAATCATATAAACTATATATTATTGAACATTATCCAGATTTCAGTCACCGTCCTGAAGAAATGTGTTTTGGGAGTAGGAATGTGGCGTTTACTAGAGTTTTACATGAGTCTATATTATAGACAGTTTCTTGACAATAATGTAACGTGGCGTCAACTAGAGTTTTACATGAAAATGACCTGAAATTGGCAAATGCGGCCGTTTAGAGCAGTTTCTTGATGGAAAACATACTTCCTTGAAGAAACTCATGTAAAGTATGGTTTCCTGTCAGAAAAGACACTACTACCACTACTAATACTACTATAACTACTACTACAAATATTACTACTACTACAACTTCTTCAACTACTACTACTGCTATTAATACCACTACAACTATTACTACTACAACTTCTTCTTCTAATACTACTGTTACTACTGCTACAACTTATTATTCTACTACTAATACTACTATTACTACTACTACTACCACTACAACATCTACTACCACTACTACTTTTACTACTAATACTACTACAACTTCTTCTTCTACTACTACTACAACTTCTTCTACTACTACTACTACTACTACTACTACTACTACTACTACTACTACTACTTCTTCTTCTACTACTGCTATTAATACTACTACAACTATTACTACTACAACTTCTTCTAATACTACTACAACTATTACTACTACTATTACCGCTACTATTAATACTACTACTACAACTTATTAATCTCCTTCTAATACTACTATTACTACTACTAATACTAATATTTAACAATTTCTTCTTCCACTACTACTACTACTACTACTACTACTATAACTTCTTCTTCTTCTACTATATCTCTCTCCTTCCCCCTTTCACTCTCTCTTTCTCTCTCACTAGATCACTCGCTCTCTCACTCTCTTTACTCTCACTAGATCACTCTCCCTCTCTCTCTCTCACCCTCCTTCCCCTCTTTCACTCGATCACTCTCTCGTAGTTGACGCCACGTTACATTATTGTCAAGAAACTGTCTCGAAACAGCAGTATTTGCCAATTTCAGGTCATTTTCATGTAAAACTGTACTTAACGACCGATATCTGCCAAAAGGATGCTATTTATCACTCTATTTATCACTCTAAAGATCCTAAAAAACATTTCTGGAAGATATAGACTCCAAACTCGATATCGTCAAGAAACTGTCTCTAAACGGCCTTATTTGCCATTTTCAGGTCATTTTCATGTAAAACTGTTTCTTGACAATAATGTAACGTGGCGTCAACTAGAGTTTTACATGAAAATGACCTGAAATTGGCAAATACGGCCGTTTAGAGCAGTTTCATGATGGAAAACATATAAACTATATATGATTTCAGTCACCGTTCTGAAGAAATGTGTTTTGGGAGTAGTAATGTGGCGTTTACTATAGTTTGACATGAAAATTGGCAAATATCGGGCGTTAAGATATCGGGCGGTGAGTCCAGTTTTACATGAAAATGACCTGAAATTGGCAAATACGGCCGTTTAGAGCAGTTTCTTGACAATGATGTAACGTGGCGTCAACTAGAGTTTTACATGAAAATGACCTGAAATTGGCAAATACTGCTGTTTAGAGCCAGTTTCTTGACAATAATGTAACGTGGCGTCAACTAGAGTTTTACATGAAAATGACCTGAAATTGGCAAATACTGCTGTTTAGAGCCAGTTTCTTGACAATAATGTAACGTGGCGTCAACTAGAGTTTTACATGAAAATGACCTGAAATTGGCAAATACGGCCGTTTAGAGCAGTTTCTTGACAATAATGTAACGTGGCGTCAACTGGAGATTTACATGAAAATGACCTGAAATTGTCAAATATGGCCGTTTAGAGCAGTTTCTTGATGAAAATTATATAAACTATATATTATTGAATGAACATTATCCAGATTTCAGTCACCGTCCTGAAGAAATGTGTTTTGGGAGTAGTAATGTGGCGTGAGTCTATATTAGAGACAGTTTCTTGACGATAATGGAAAGTGGCGTCAACTAGAGTTTTACATGAAAATGACCTGAAATTGGCAAATACTGCTGTTTAGAGCTAGTTTCTTGACAATAATGTAACATGGCGTCAACTAGAGTTTTACATGAAAATGACCTGAAATTGGCAAATGCGGCCGTTTAGAGCAGTTTCTTGATGGAAAACATATAAACTATATATTATTGAACATTATCCAGATTTCAGTCACCGTCCTGAAGAAATGTGTTTTGGGAGTGGTAATGTGGCGTTTACTAGAGTTTTACATGAGCCTATATTAGAGACAGTTTCTTGACAATAATGTAACGTGGCGTCAACTAGAGTTTTACATGAAAATGACCTGGAATTGGCAAATACTGATGTTTAGAGCCAGTTTTTTGACAATAATGTAACGTGGCGTCAACTAGAGTTTTACATGAAAATGACCTGAAATTGGAAAATACGGCCGTTTAGAGCAGTTTCTTGATGACAATCATATAAACTATATATTATTGAACATTATCCAGATTTCAGTCACCGTCCTGAAGAAATGTGTTTTGGGAGTAGGAATGTGGCGTTTACTAGAGTTTTACATGAGTCTATATTATAGACAGTTTCTTGACAATAATGTAACGTGGCGTCAACTAGAGTTTTACATGAAAATGACCTGAAATTGGCAAATGCGGCCGTTTAGAGCAGTTTCTTGATGGAAAACATACTTCCTTGAAGAAACTCATGTAAAGTATGGTTTCCTGTCAGAAAAGACACTACTACCACTACTAATACTACTATAACTACTACTACAAATATTACTACTACTACAACTTCTTCAACTACTACTACTGCTATTAATACCACTACAACTATTACTACTACAACTTCTTCTTCTAATACTACTGTTACTACTGCTACAACTTATTATTCTACTACTAATAATACTATTACTACTACTACCACTACAACATCTACTACCACTACTACTTTTACTACTAATACTACTACAACTTCTTCTTCTACTACTACTACAACTTCTTCTACTACTACTACTACTACTACTACTACTACTACTACTACTACTTCTTCTTCTACTACTGCTATTAATACTACTACAACTATTACTACTACAACTTCTTCTAATACTACTACAACTATTACTACTACTATTACCGCTACTATTAATACTACTACTACAACTTATTAATCTCCTTCTAATACTACTATTACTACTACTAATACTAATATTTAACAATTTCTTCTTCCACTACTACTACTACTACTACTACTATAACTTCTTCTTCTTCTACTATATCTCTCTCCTTCCCCCTTTCACTCTCTCTCTTTCTCTCTCACTAGATCACTCGCTCTCTCACTCTCTTTACTCTCACTAGATCACTCTCCCTCTCTCTCTCTCACCCTCCTTCCCCCTCTTTCACTCGATCACTCTCTCGTAGTTGACGCCACGTTACATTATTGTCAAGAAACTGTCTCGAAACAGCAGTATTTGCCAATTTCAGGTCATTTTCATGTAAAACTGTACTTAACGACCGATATCTGCCAAAAGGATGCTATTTATCACTCTATTTATCACTCTAAAGATCCTAAAAAACATTTCTGGAAGATATAGACTCCAAACTCGATATCGTCAAGAAACTGTCTCTAAACGGCCTTATTTGCCATTTTCAGGTCATTTTCATGTAAAACTGTTTCTTGACAATAATGTAACGTGGCGTCAACTAGAGTTTTACATGAAAATGACCTGAAATTGGCAAATACTGCTGTTTAGAGCCAGTTTTTATGTCATTATGCAATCAGAGACGAGCTGCACACTTTTAAATTCAAAGTTAGGCGGACTCAGTGCTCATTTATCAAACTTGCGAAAAAAAACAGGTGCAGTTCCTCCGTAAATGACCCAATATTCATGGATGTTTTTATCTGGCTCACCAATCTCACTCACCAAATCTCAATATCACCAATATAAAACCTGCATCATGAAGCTCAGCACCAGATTGGCTACAAATAGCCATGATAAAAAAAAAACATTGGAATTATAATTGTATATTTTTATATATCCTATAAATAGATAGGCAACCTCGAGGTTCACAATGACATTTTTTTCACAGTGAGAATTTTTATTAGGCCTATCTCAATTTGCATAGTTTCATCAAGATCATGTTAAAAGTACAGCATAGACTTGTATATATGATTACATATATGTTTTATATTTTTAAATCAACTGGCTAAAACTGTAGTTTCTACAATATTTGCATGTCAAATTAACATAATTGTTTTGTTAAGAGTATTACAGTATTTCGCTGTTTTTGTTACCAATATTTGTAGTTTTAACAAATAAATTTGATTATAATCACATATTGTTATTGTAAATATAACAAAAACATTTTGTTTAATAGTTTACAAAAGTTCACTGTGATTTAAACGAAAAATATATATTTTTGGGTTTACTATACTCTTCTGTAGGGATTTTACATAGTTTTTATGTAAATTTTACAACCATTTTTTACAGTGCGGCTCTAAACAGCATTTTCAGATAGAAACTTTGTGTAACACCACACATACTGCCAAAAGCTGCTATTTATCACTTTAACGCTCCGAAAACACATTTCTGCAGGATAGTGACTGAAATCTGGATAATGTTCATAGTTTACATGATTTCTATCAAGAAACTGGCTGTAAACAGCAGTATTTGCAATTCCAGGTCATTTTTATGTAAAACTGTCGTAACGCCCGATTACGGCTAAAAGCTGCTATTCATCACTTTAACGCTCCGAAAACACATTTCTGCAGGATAGTGACTGAAATCTGGATAATGTTCAATAAGACATAGTTTACATGATTTCTATCAAGAAACTGGCTGTAAACAGCAGCATTTGCAATCCCAGGTCATTTTCATGTAAAACTGTAGTAACGCCCGATTACGGCTAAAAGCTGCTATTTATCACTTTAAAGCTCCAAAAACTTTCCCTTTCTCACTCACCCTCTCTCTCTCTTCCACTCTCTCTCTTTCAATCTCTATCTCTTTCACTCTCTATCTCTCACTCACGCACCCTCTCTCTTCTTTCAATCTCTCTCCTTCCCCACCTTTCACTCACTTGATCACTCTCTCTCTCACTAGATCACTCGCTCTCTTTCTCTCTAACTTGCCCACTCTTTCTCTCTCTCTCCCTTTCACTCTCTCTTTCTCTCTCACTCACTCACCCTCTCTCTCTCTTTCAGTCTTTCTCACTCACTCACCCCTCTCTTTCTCTCTCACTCTCTCTCTTTCTATCTCACTAGATCACTCGCTCTCTCTTTCTCTCTCACAATCTCTCACCCTCACTCTCTTTACTCTCACTCACTCACCCTCTCTTTCTCTCTCACTTGCTCACTCTTTCTATCTCACTCACTCTCTCTCTCCCTTTCACTCTCTCTTTCTCTCTCACCCTCTCTTTCTCTCTCACTTGCTCACTCTTTCTATCTCACTCACTCTCTCGCTCTCTCTCTCCCTTTCACTCTCTCACCCTCTCTCTTCTTTCAATCTCTCTCCTTCCCCCCTTTCACTCTCTCTCTTTCTCTCTCACTAGATCACTCGCTCTCTCACTCTCTTTACTCTCACTAGATCACTCTCCCTCTCTCTCTCTCACCCTCCTTCCCCCTCTTTCACTCGATCACTCTCTCGTAGTTGACGCCACGTTACATTATTGTCAAGAAACTGGCTCGAAACAGCAGTATTTGCCAATTTCAGGTCATTTTCATGTAAAACTGTACTTAACGACCGATATCTGCCAAAAGGATGCTATTTATCACTCTATTTATCACTCTAAAGATCCTAAAAAACATTTCTGGAAGATATAGACTCCAAACTCGATATCGTCAAGAAACTGTCTCTAAACGGCCTTATTTGCCATTTTCAGGTCATTTTCATGTAAAACTGTTTCTTGACAATAATGTAACGTGGCGTCAACTAGAGTTTTACATGAAAATGACCTGAAATTGGCAAATACTGCTGTTTAGAGCCAGTTTCTTGACAATAATGTAACGTGGCGTCAACTAGAGTTTTACATGAAAATGACCTGAAATTGGCAAATACGGCCGTTTAGAGCAGTTTCATGACAATAATGTTGCGTCAACTAGAGTTTTACATGAAAATGACCTGAAATTGGCAAATACGGCCGTTTAGAGCAGTTTCATGATGGAAAACATATAAACTATATATTATTGAACATTATCCAGATTTCAGTCACCGTTCTGAAGAAATGTGTTTTGGGAGTAGTAATGTGGCGTTTACTATAGTTTTACATGAAAATTGGCAAATATCGGGCGTTAAGATATCGGGCGGTGAGTCCAGTTTTACATGAAAATGACCTGAAATTGGCAAATACGGCCGTTTAGAGCAGTTTCTTGACAATGATGTAACGTGGCGTCAACTAGAGTTTTACATGAAAATGACCTGAAATTGGCAAATACTGCTGTTTAGAGCCAGTTTCTTGACAATAATGTAACGTGGCGTCAACTAGAGTTTTACATGAAAATGACCTGAAATTGGCAAATACTGCTGTTTAGAGCCAGTTTCTTGACAATAATGTAACGTGGCGTCAACTAGAGTTTTACATGAAAATGACCTGAAATTGGCAAATACGGCCGTTTAGAGCAGTTTCTTGACAATAATGTAACGTGGCGTCAACTGGAGATTTACATGAAAATGACCTGAAATTGTCAAATATGGCCGTTTAGAGCAGTTTCTTGATGGAAATCATATAAACTCTATATTATTGAACATTATCCAGATTTCAGTTACCATCCTGAAGAAATGTGTTTTGGGAGTAGTAATGTGGCGTTTACTAGAGTTTTACATGAAAATTGTCAAATATCGGGCGTTAAGATATCGGGCGTTAGATATCGGGCGTTAAGTCCAGTTTTACATGAAAATGACCTGAAATTGGCAAATACGGCAGTTTAGAGCAGTTTCTTGATGAAAATCATATAAACTATATATTATTGAATGAACATTATCCAGATTTCAGTCACCGTCCTGAAGAAATGTGTTTTGGGAGTAGTAATGTGGCGTGAGTCTATATTAGAGACAGTTTCTTGACGATAATGGAAAGTGGCGTCAACTAGAGTTTTACATGAAAATGACCTGAAATTGGCAAATACTGCTGTTTAGAGCTAGTTTCTTGACAATAATGTAACATGGCGTCAACTAGAGTTTTACATGAAAATGACCTGAAATTGGCAAATGCGGCCGTTTAGAGCAGTTTCTTGATGGAAAACATATAAACTATATATTATTGAACATTATCCAGATTTCAGTCACCGTCCTGAAGAAATGTGTTTTGGGAGTGGTAATGTGGCGTTTACTAGAGTTTTACATGAGCCTATATTAGAGACAGTTTCTTGACAATAATGTAACGTGGCGTCAACTAGAGTTTTACATGAAAATGACCTGGAATTGGCAAATACTGATGTTTAGAGCCAGTTTTTTGACAATAATGTAACGTGGCGTCAACTAGAGTTTTACATGAAAATGACCTGAAATTGGAAAATACGGCCGTTTAGAGCAGTTTCTTGATGACAATCATATAAACTATATATTATTGAACATTATCCAGATTTCAGTCACCGTCCTGAAGAAATGTGTTTTGGGAGTAGGAATGTGGCGTTTACTAGAGTTTTACATGAGTCTATATTATAGACAGTTTCTTGACAATAATGTAACGTGGCGTCAACTAGAGTTTTACATGAAAATGACCTGAAATTGGCAAATGCGGCCGTTTAGAGCAGTTTCTTGATGGAAAACATACTTCCTTGAAGAAACTCATGTAAAGTATGGTTTCCTGTCAGAAAAGACACTACTACCACTACTAATACTACTATAACTACTACTACAAATATTACTACTACTACAACTTCTTCAACTACTACTACTGCTATTAATACCACTACAACTATTACTACTACAACTTCTTCTTCTAATACTACTGTTACTACTGCTACAACTTATTATTCTACTACTAATACTACTATTACTACTACTACCACTACAACATCTACTACCACTACTACTTTTACTACTAATACTACTACAACTTCTTCTTCTACTACTACTACTACAACTTCTTCTTCTACTACTACTACTACTACTACTACTACTACTTCTTCTTCTACTACTGCTATTAATACTACTACAACTATTACTACTACAACTTCTTCTAATACTACTACAACTATTACTACTACTATTACCGCTACTATTAATACTACTACTACAACTTATTAATCTCCTTCTAATACTACTATTACTACTACTAATACTAATATTTAACAATTTCTTCTTCCACTACTACTACTACTACTACTATAACTTCTTCTTCTTCTACTAATACTACTATTACTAATATTACTATTACTACTACAACTTGTACTACTAATACTATTACTACTAATAATAATACAACTACAACTTCACTTTCTACTATTAATACTATTACTACTACTATTAGAACTATTACTGCTACTACTACTTTCTCTAATCTCTGTTTCTCTATCTCTCAATCTCTTCCTCTCTCTCACACATAATTTCCAATTTCATTTTTAACACTATCCACACAAATGACATGTCTACGTCTTCAGAAGTTTCTTGGGATTCTCGAAATTAAGTTATTAAATTTATACGACTTTGTCACAGTTCTACTTCCATACACTCGCGTCTTTGAGTACTCAAAAGCGCTCTATAAATAAAATGTATTATTATTATTATTAGGGCCCGAGCACCGACAACGTCGGGCCGCATTGTAATCATAGTGTTTATTAGGGCCCGAGCACCGACAACATCGGGTCGCGAAGGCCCTATTGAAACTGTAGTGTTTTTTATTATCGGGCCCGACGCGCACACAGCGCGAGGGCCCGATCATCGCTGCTTGCAGGTTTAATTATTATTATTATTATTATTATTATTATTCTGCCAAATGAATTGCCTTTTTGAGGGCTTTATCATATTCAAAGTGTCAGAAAATTTGACATGCATATCAGGACTGGTGAAAATTTAGATATTTTCAAGGTCTCCCTATTGGATATGAAAAAATGGCTCGCTAGCGCCCCCTACAAAAAAACGAATTTCAATAAATTTACATTCGGACACCGTGAGTCCAATTGACT
Source organism: Anoplopoma fimbria (assembly GCF_027596085.1). Lineage (NCBI taxonomy): Eukaryota > Metazoa > Chordata > Actinopteri > Perciformes > Anoplopomatidae > Anoplopoma > Anoplopoma fimbria. The sequence goes on along the minus strand of NC_072468.1, from coordinate 14,920,367 downwards.
TGAAATTTCTCACACATATGCACCTGAAGGAGCTCTACAAATAGCCCTCTTGAGACCCTAAACTCCGCCCCGAAATGTTTCGCCATTTTGAATTTTCTGAAAAACACATTTCTGCAAACTCCTCCTGAACGCTCAGTCCGATTTCCACCAAATTTCCTGTGATTCATTATTGGATCAATGTCATCAAAGGTTATCAAAGACATGTTGATATCTCATTTCGTTTCGAATATCTGGACCAATGAACTTGATAGGGGGCGTGGCTTCCTGCATCAATACACATAACGTAAATACCGTTTGACCTATAACCACGGAATTTGCAGCGTATGTCCACAAGACATCCTGTTACATACCCTTAAATTTTCATTCCATTCTACCACTAGGGGGCGATACAGTCACTTTTTAAATTTGCTGCATTTTAAGGCATTTTTTGTCATTTTCAGGCGTTGTACTTTGACGAACTCCTCCTACAGAATGTATGCAATCGACTTCAAATTTGGTCAGGATGATCTTGAGACCTTTATGATCAAAAGTTATCAAAATGGTGAGGTATGATCCAAGGACCTTGATGTGGCGTGGCGACCGTTTCGTGGCAACTTTGTGCCTGTCTCCGTGAAAAAGAAGTTGTTGTAACTCCAAGGTACATAGTCCAATCTAGCCAAAATCTCTTGTGCATGATGCTGGTTCCGGGCTGAACAGATTCCAATGCAAAATAAATCACAAAAGCATAGCGCCACCTACTGGCAAAAGGAAATGACAAGCTTTATACTTTGATGTACTGCTCCTAGCCAGTGAACCAGATCGACTTCAAATTTGTTAAGGACAGCCTTAAGACCTTGTTGATGCATCATCCTGAATATTGTTGGATTTCGTTGAACCCCGTTGCCGTGGCAACGCTTTGTTCGCCATGAAAAAGGAAGTTGATTTTTCTGTGGTTTGCGATGGTCATGAACTTATGAATCTTCTCACACGTGTAATAGGTGATGTACATAAATATTTCGTATCAGATTCGTGCTTTGCCATTTGAAATTGCCTCGACAGCGCCCCCCTTAAATTTTCAATTAAGCTGCCCCAGCCCTACGTTTGACCTAGGTGCATGGAATTTGCTCGGCATATGTATCTAATGTGGACTTAAAAAAAAGCCTCTTGGGACCATGCTCCAAACCAAACCGGAAGTTAGCCATTTTGATTTTTGTGTGTATTTTCATCACTTTCTCGTTTATTTACAGGCGTTACACTTTGACGAACTCCTCCTAGGGATTTAATCGGATCCAGTACAATCTAAAGACATTAATGATTAAAAGTTATCAGTGCTGTTGCTGTAATCAGGAACTGTTTTGAGAGGTGTGGTTTAGTTTCAATCGGTCAATTGTCCTCTTAACTGCTAGGGGGAGTGGCTTACACATCTCAAGGAGGCTTGGTACAGTTAAGAGCAAATTATGAAAGCAAGAACAATATACTTAGTCTATCCTAGCAGAATCAAGTAGTTCAGTATCCCTCCAGAAGTCAAATACACTGGAGTAAAGGTTTGTTTGGTCTGAGTATATATATATATCCTTGAGATGTGTCACTCCCCCTAGCAGTTAAGAGGACAATTGACCTATTGAAACTAAACCACACCTCTCAAAGCAGTTCCTGATTACAGCAACAGCACAGACAACAGAATCAACAACAAACACTAACACTTTTAAGCAGCCTTGGTACAGTTAAGAGCAAATTATGAAAGCAAGAACAATATACTTAGTCTATCCTAGCAGAATCAAGTAGTTCAGTATCCCTCCAGAAGTCAAATACACTGGAGTAAAGGTTTGTTTGGTCTGAGTATATATATCCTTGAGATGTGTAAGCTTGTATTTGTTTTCACCACTCCCCCTAGCAGTTAAGAGGACAATTGACCTATTGAAACTAAACCACACCTCTCAAAGCAGTTCCTGATTACAGCAACAGCACAGACAACAGAATCAACAACAAACACTAACACTTTTAAGCAGCCTTGGTATAGTTAAGAGCAAATTATACTGCTAGGGGGAGTGGCTTACACATCTCAAGGAGGCTTGGTACAGTTAAGAGAAAATGATAACTGTACCAAGCCTGCTTAAAAGTGTTTATTGTCTGTTGCTGATTCTGTTGTCTGTGCTGTTGCTGTAATCAGGAACTGCTTTGAGAGGTGTGGTTTAGTTTTAATAGGTCAATTGTCCTCTTAACTGCTAGGGGGAGTGGCTTTTACATCTCAAGGATATATATACTCAGACCAAACAAACCTTTACTCCAGTGTATTTGACTTCTGGAGGGATACTGAACTACTTGATTCTGCTAGGATAGACTAAGTATATTGTTCTTGCTTTCATAATTTGCTCTTAACTGTACCAAGTCTGCTTAAAAGTGTTTATTGTCTGTTGCTGATTCTGTTGTCTGTGCTGTTGCTGTAATCAGGAACTGCTTTGAGAGGTGTGGTTTAGTTTCAATAGGTCAATTGTCCTCTTAACTGCTACACAGCAAATACATGAGTGTTAAAATGTTAGGGACGGTGTTGAATATAGAGTGTTGGTGTTATTTTAACACCACGCAGTTATGAAATAGCACTGCTAGTGTTGCCTGTGACTTATTTGCGTTGTCAAATCAGAGTGTTAAGCTTTTTTGGTGTTAAGGCAGATCTAAGCCACGCCCTCACGTAACGGTTGTCCAGGACGTGATGAAGACGAAAAAACTTTCTCCTGCGCCATTTTCTTTCACAAGGGGAATACTCAAGACGGTAGAAGGTAAGTGCTTAATTTGACTGTCTGGGGGTATTCAAGACTTAGTCATACACCTGTTATTTTATCATAATTCATATTTGCTTCATAACTTGTGCTTATTTAAGTTGTAATTGTCTATTTTGTATTGTAACGTTAGGTAATAGCTAGGTTATAGCAAAGCTTTTAGCATGACTCAATACTCTCAGGTTAGACTATAACGTTAACTTTCGTGAAAAGTTTACTCCCTGATAATAAACCTACTGTGTAAGCGGGAATATATCGTTGGACTTGTTAAAAAGCGAAGTTATTAGGCTGTACTAGTTGCTAGCAATGTGCAGTGTTCGGCGGGAGTAAGTTAGGCGGGAGTAAGTGTTAGGCGGGAGTAAGTTAGCACGTTACGTTATTGCTAGCAAGCTGGCTGACGTTAAGTGAACTTTAACGTAGCTCTAGCCACTGAGAGATGGTGAAAACATGTATGCTAGCCATCAGTGACAGGATTGGTCTGACTTATGACATGACCTTCTAACCATGTCCATAAATGTCCATAATTGTCTACAAAAATACATTGCAACATGGAAAAGCATTACTGGTAGAAAGACGTTGCGAACGCAGCATTAAGAACTACAGTTCCATCAACGTTAGCGGTTTCGCGCTATTTCAGAACCTACGAAGGGCCCGCGGAACGAAAGAAGATAAAGGAAGAATGTAATGGCATTCTGAGATTGTAGAGAGAGAAGGAATGGCAGTATGTATTTGAGTAGTATGTAGTTGAGGGATTTGCTGAAATAGGCTATGCAAAATGTGCAGGGGAACAGGGGGGAAAAAATGAACGTTAGCCTCCCGTTTTCTCCCATAAAAAATGTTGCTACGGACAACTCGACTTGCATGCATGCATGCTCATTTTCACCGAATACAATCTAAAGTACAAAACGAAAATTTGCCCACTGACCATCAGTCAGATATTTAAAATAAATATAAATATATTTGATTAGGCTATGCTGGGTTTCGTGGAAGTGAAAATGGGCAGTTTTAATAATGGGCAGTATGGAGTCAGATAGGCTCAGGTCACCATGGACGTATTTGGATTTGCCAAATTTTGCAGGACACTTGATATACAGGCTAATTGCAAATATGACATGTCTGGATGTTTAACTGTTGGCCTGAGATTTGTGTTGTATCATATTTTATTTTTTAAGAAAGAAATGCTGGTTCAAGTGGAGTGCAAGGGTGTCCTGAAATGGGTTCGAATACCAATGAAGGATGACCGCTATGATTACTTTCAGTTCATTCAAGAAGGTAAGTAAAAGGTTAACTCGACAATTTTTACATCACACCTAATATTGCATGTCATTATGAGTCAGTTCTTGATTATTAACAGCAAAGTGTATAAACCTCATGATTGTTTTACATATCTAAAACAGAACTGTACCGACAGTTTATCGGAAGTTATTTCATCATGTCATAGGTTAAAACTTAATGGCATGTGGTTGTGGTGCTGTTGCCAAACAGCTTTTAAGTGCATTATCGTCACCTTCACGCTGTAGTGCATTGGTAATCCAATGGTAGTCCAATGAGATAAAAAGCCATTTCCGTGTATTGGTCGCACTGCACCCAAGTATTAGTTGCAGGGATGCAGGAATTTTACAAAATTACTATATCAACTGTGGTTAATAGTTGGGAAACAACAGTAAGTGTTTTGGATCTCAGTTTCAGCTAAATTCAACCTGCCAAATGAATCTGATGTGGACCTGAAGGACTCCTCAGGAGTTGATGTAGATGCTGACATTTTTGATGAGTTAGTGAGATCTGCTGCAGTATCTTTCAAGGTGTTCACTGAGGACTCTGGTAAGACACAGAAACGCCCCTCCCATTGCATTTACATTTAGGACATTTAGCAGATGCTTTTGTCTAGAGTGAATTAGTACATCTGTCAATAGGAACAGAAACAACAATATTGCTATTGTTACAACTGCAGATGTCAGAGAGCAAATATGCAAGATCAGGCCACTGTGGTGATGTTGCCTTATGCAAAATATATTTCCCAACTAATGTTAAATAGTATAACCCCCCCCCCCCCATCCCTTTTCTTCCCTTAGCTGAGAAAGAGGTCTCTGAGGCCTCCTTCTGCTCAGAAGAGGGATCATTCTCACCCATTGAGTCTGTGAGGTCATTCTCATCAGTTGAGTCTGTGAGTTCAGGCTCCACTGTTATTACAGAATGCACCAAAGCACGGAGAAGGCAACTGGTAGAAGGACCACCTGACAGTAAGGCAGCAAAAGATGTAAGTTGTTCTTAGGTTGTTGGTAGGATGTCAAAAAATGTTCAAAATGCATAGCAAGTTTACATGCAACCTCTATATTACAGATGGTCTATGTAGCTCTACATCAAAAAACCGGGGGTGAAGACATATTCAAAGAGTACAACGCAACCAAAGGCCTTTCTGATCAAACAAGAAGGAAACTCGTCAACATCCTGGTGGCAGATATGGTCGAGAGTCATGGGTAAGTGTCATATCAACTGTTGACAGAGAAAAAAGTTTCTGATGCCAGTTAACCTAATTAGTTGTGAAATGTTCCTTCTTTTGTTGTCTATTACACAACTTTTCTAGCGTTTTGTTGCCCCCGTCCCAACTTTTTTGAGATGTGTTGCTGGCATAAAATTCATAATGTGCTTATATTTCAAACTGACCCTATCTTGCTATGGTGTAGGAGGGTCCCACCAATCAATGTCCGCGTGACCTATGCCCTAGGAATAGTCACCCTTTTCCCCAATTTGAAGGATAAGGCTTCACCAACTGGTTATGTGAGTATTATGCAACAGGAACCTCTCATTTAGTCTTGGTCATGTATAGAGAAAAGCCTTATTTTGGGGTCCTGATACAGACATCAGCTTTGATGGATTTTAATATTGACAGTGTGTCTTGCCTGTGTTCTTGTCTGACAGGAACATTACTACGATCCTCACAGTGGCCAAGGTTACCTGGCCTACAGATTGAAAACGGTTCAGCGCAATACCACAAGTGACTTAAAGAGGAGCCCCAAGTCTGCGGATCAACATGGCCCTAAGACCCTGCGTGAGACATCAACATCTGAGCAGCTGTCAGGTGATGAATGCAGAGAAGCGATGTCCGTGATGAAGCATTCAGCAGACCAACCAGTTGTTAAGGAGAAAATGAAGGCAACCTTCAAGCACCGTCAGAGTATGCTACACGATCCAGACCAGTCTTCAGTTATCCTAGATCACTTCCCCCGATTCTTGGATACACCAGGCTTGGTAAGAATTATAGAGACTTGCTTGATGTACCAGTTATTAAATGTGTTGTGTACCATGTTTTAATATGGTTTCTGTCTGTGTTAGATTAACCAAGACTTCACAATGCTATTTGGAGAAGATGTCTCGGGCAAGTTTATTGCAAAATGGCCAACGTTCTACAAACCTAGGATTATCGCTGTCTGCAAAGGCCTTCGCCCTGGTACTCATGTGGATGACCTTCTGTCCGCTCAAGAGGAATCGAATGATTATCGTAAGTGTCCACGGATTGTGTTTGCCAGTGTTCTTCATATGCGCTTATTAACTATGACTGTGTACTGATGGGGTGTGGGTGTTGCCATACTAATCCACTAGGATGGGACAGTGACTTGGCAGCTATCCTCCTGCTCGTTCATCTCTTGCCTCCAACCGCAAAAGGAAAAAGACATGGGAAAATCAGTGCCACTGAAGCTGCTGACCATGTGGTCAAGTTCATGAAGGTATGTTCAGGACATAGATAGTGACTGAATGTTGCTTCACCTCTTTTAACACTTAATTTACCTATGATTTGTCACTTTCTTGGTCAGCTGTTTGAATTTCCCTCTCGCAGCAGTTAAAGGGACACACCAACATTTAGGGAAATTATTTATTATTTATCGTCTCCTTCTTGTCTCTGTGCGTGCAGTAACTCAATCTGACATACCCACTACTAGCCTAGTTTTGCATAGCTTATTGAGGTGGGCAGAAGCAACAAGCAGAGATAGAACATCAGACTGAGTTACTGCACACACAGTAACGAGAAGTGTATGTATCATCTTATCCAACTTTGGGGGATAATATTTAAAATATTGGCAAGTTCCTTTGAAAGACAAGATATTGTTTACATAAAATAATGCTCTTAAAATGATTTGGAGATATTTTATTCACTGCTGTGGTGGCACTGTAATCAAGGAGGCCAAGATGATGAGAGATAATTAATTATTATTTATGTACGTTGCCCTTTGTTGAATAGACATTCAGTAGATCCCAAAAAGCTCTGCTTTTAACGTCCCATGTCATTTAGAGGTGTTTAGACGCCTATCCAGCTATAAGAAGAGGCTTATATAAGAGGCTTATATAAGAAGCCTCTTTGGTGTGTAAACAAATTACTGTTCCTAATTTCCCCTCCAACACTCTTAGGTGGGGACAAGCATGGTGACATTCCTGGACAGATTTGGATCAGCACAGCCCTTCCTCCTCTGTGTTGGAGAAAAGTTGAGTAGTATCCAAAAGTTTTACGTCATCCTCGATCAGAAGGCCATTCCCTGCGTGGCGCAGACAGCTGTGGCTGCCTTCGATGAACTGTTTAAGGCCCACTTCGTCTTTGCTGTATCCTACGATGAGGCCTTGTGCAACTTCTACACCTTCATTCAGACTACCGTATATGGGATTGACGTCGGCACTACAAAAGAGAGTCCACGGGTCAAGGAAATCCGGGCAAAAGTTGATCATATTGAGGTTTGAAAATGTTCACCTGTTGCATTTGCAAGGTTCAGCACAAAAGTTGCTCCGTTTTTTTCAACATTTGAAGTTTGGTCATGCGTTGTACCCAGGACGTACATTGCGTTTGAAATGTGGAGAGAATGGGTGTTCTTCTGTTTTTTACACATATTGTGGATTCAAGAAACATTTATTGAGAGTACATCGAGACTGTGTAGCTTCAAATTCTATTGTTCCTTTGGACAATGTTCACAGTAATGTTTGTGTTCCTGATCCACTGCCAAGTGAAGTTTCTCTCGTAAGCTACTCAGCTCCTCTTGAAAAAAGACAGTTACTGGATATGTGTAGCTCTATTGTGGCTCAAGTACAAGCATCTGGAGTCTCTGAAAGTACTATGCAGTCTTTAGTTGGTTCAATGGAGGAATTTGTAAATGACGTCCATGTCCAAGCACAGGACACTGTTCTTAAATGTATTTCATCTGAGGTAACTGAACAAACTCTCAATAAAGTTAAAGACTGTTTTGAGCAGCTTGAAAATCCATTTTCATCCCTCAATACTGAAACTAAGAGGCAAAGACATTTTGAGAAAAAATGGAAAATTGTGGAACCAGTAGAGCATGTTCTTGGTGTGCGTTATGATCTACGCAAGGATAGAACTACTGGTGTATACAGTCAAATTCCTGTTAATGACAAATTTGTTTATGTGCAGGCAGTTTTCACCTGAAAATGATGAAAGAATGTATATTGTGCCCTACTGCAGTTTAGTCTGAAATGTGCATTGAATTGTCAAAAATGGATTTAATACAAAGGTACTTTTTTCTAAAATTTCTGCCATTTGTCTTTTATTTCAGGTAGTATAGTATAGTATATATGCTCTTTTGATCCCGTGAGGGAAATTTAGTCTCTGCATTTATCCCAATCCGTGAATTAGTGAAACACACTCAGCACACAGTGAACACACAGTGAAGTGAAGCACACACTAATCCCGGCGCAGTGAGCTGCCTGCAACAACAGCAGCGCTCGGGGAGCAGTGAGGGGTTATGTGCCTTGCTCAAGGGCACTTCAGCCGTGCCTACTGGTCGGGGTTCGAACCGGCAACCCTCCGGTTACAAGTCCGAAGTGCTAACCAGTAGGCCCCCTAGTGGGGCATTGGGAAATTTGACACCCGATAGTGTCATTGGTATTTACACCTAGTAGTGTTAACTATTAGTAATTTTTAACACTGAGTTTTGTTGTCTTCACACTACACTGGTGTTGGTGTTGAAGAAAGCAGTGTTCTTTTTTAACATTTTATTTTAACACCAACACCAGTGTAGTGTGAATACAACACCATAAAGTGTTGTATAGTGTTGGTGTAGTGTTGATTTATAACAATATAGAGTGTTAAATCAACTAAAATTGGGTGTTAATTATCTAACACTTTCTAAAATGTTAATTTAACACTAGAGAGAGTGGATGCATATAGACACTTTGCCGGTGTTAAAATTAACACTGTGGGTGTTAATTTGACACTGACAATTTTGCAGTGTAGGGGGAGTGGCTTACACATCTCAAGGATATATATATATATATATACTCAGACCAAACAAACCTTTACTCCAGTATATTTGACTTCTGGAGGGATACTGAACTACTTGATTCTGCTAGGATAGACTAAGTATATTGTTCTTGCTTTCATAATTTGCTCTTAACTGTACCAAGTCTGCTTAAAAGTCTTAGTGTTTGTTGTTGATTCTGTTGTCTGTGCTGTTGCTGTAATCAGGAAATGCTTTGAGAGGTGTGGTTTAGTTTCAATAGGTCAATTGTCCTCTTAACTGCTAGGGGGAGTGGCTTACACATCTCAAGGATATATATACTCAGACCAAACAAACCTTTACTCCAGTGTATTTGACTTCTGGAGGGATACTGAACCATTTGATTCTGCTAGGATAGACTAAGTATATTGTTCTTGCTTTCATAATTCTGCAGGAAAGTGACTGGAATTCAGGATGATGTGATATAACAGATAGTTTACATGGTTTCCATAAAGAAACTGGTTCTAACCAGCAGTATTTGCCATTTCAGGTCATTTTCAGGTAAAACTGTGTGTAACACCACACATACTGCCAAAAGCTTCTATTTATCACTTTAAAGCTCCCAAAACACATTTCTGCAGGAAAGTGACTGGAATTCAGGAATGTGAAATAATAGATAGTTTACATGGTTCCCATCAATAAACTGGCTCTAAACAGCATTTTCAGATAAAAACTTTGTGTAACACCACACATACTGCCAAAAGCTGCTATTTATCACTTTAAAGCTCCCAAAACACATTTCTGCAGGAAAGTGACTGGAATTCAGGATGATGTGATAGAATAGATAGTTTCCATGGTTTCCATAAAGAAACTGGTTATAAACAGCAGTATTTGCCATTTCAGGTCATTTTCAGGTAAAACTGTGTGTAACACCACACATACTGCCAAAAGGTTCTATTTATCACTTTAAAGCTCGCAAAACACATTTCTGCAGGAAAGTGACTGGAATTCAGGATGATGTGATAGAATAGATAGTTTCCATGGTTTCCATAAAGAAACTGGTTCTAAACAGCAGTATTTGCCATTTCAGGTCATTTTCAGGTAAAACTGTGTGTAAACAACACATACTGCCAAAAGCTTCTATTTATCACTTTAAAGCTCCCAAAACACATTTCTGCAGGAAAGTGACTGGAATTCAGGATGATGTGATAGAATAGATAGTTTCCATGGTTTCCATAAAGAAACTGGTTCTAAACAGCAGTATTTGCCATTTCAGGTCATTTTCAGGTAAAACTTTGTGTAACACCACACATACTGCCAAAAGCTGCTATTTATCACTTTAAAGCTCCCAAAACACATTTCTGCAGGAAAGTGACTGGAATTCAGGATGATGTGATAGACTAGATAGTTTACATGGTTCCCATCAATAAACCGGCTCTAAACAGCATTTTCAGATAGAAACTTTGTGTAACACCACACATACTGCCAAAAGCTGCTATTTATCACTTTAACGCTCCGAAAACACATTTCTGCAGGATAGTGACTGAAATCTGGATAATGTTCATAGTTTACATGATTTCTATCAAGAAACTGGCTGTAAACAGCAGTATTTGCAATTCCAGGTCATTTTTATGTAAAACTGTCGTAACGCCCGATTACGGCTAAAAGCTGCTATTCATCACTTTAACGCTCCGAAAACACATTTCTGCAGGATAGTGACTGAAATCTGGATAATGTTCAATAAGACATAGTTTACATGATTTCTATCAAGAAACTGGCTGTAAACAGCAGCATTTGCAATTCCAGGTCATTTTCATGTAAAACTGTAGTAACGCCCGATTACGGCTAAAAGCTGCTATTTATCACTTTAAAGCTCCAAAAACTTTCTCTTTCTCACTCACCCTCTCTCTCTCTTCCACTCTCTCTCTTTCAATCTCTATCTCTCACTCACGCACCCTCTCTCTTCTTTCAATCTCTCTCCTTCCCCACCTTTCACTCACTTGATCACTCTCTCTCTCACTAGATCACTCGCTCTCTTTCTCTCTAACTTGCCCACTCTTTCTCTCTCTCTCCCTTTCACTCTCTCTTTCTCTCTCACTCACTCACTCTTTCTCTTCTTTCAGTCTTTCTCACTCACTCACCCTCTCTCTTTCTCTTTCTCTTTCTATCTCACTAGATCACTCGCTCTCTCTTTCTCTCTCACAATCTCTCACCCTCACTCTCTTTACTCTCACTCACTCACCCTCTCTTTCTCTCTCACTTGCTCACTCTTTCTATCTCACTCACTCTCTCTCTCCCTTTCACTCTCTCTTTCTCTCTCACCCTCTCTTTCTCTCTCACTTGCTCACTCTTTCTATCTCACTCACTCTCTCGCTCTCTCTCTCCCTTTCACTCTCTCACCCTCTCTCTTCTTTCAATCTCTCTCCTTCCCCCCTTTCACTCTCTCTTTCTCTCTCACTAGATCACTCGCTCTCTCACTCTCTTTACTCTCACTAGATCACTCTCCCTCTCTCTCTCTCACCCTCCTTCCCCCTCTTTCACTCGATCACTCTCTCGTAGTTGACGCCACGTTACATTATTGTCAAGAAACTGGCTCGAAACAGCAGTATTTGCCAATTTCAGGTCATTTTCATGTAAAACTGTACTTAACGACCGATATCTGCCAAAAGGATGCTATTTATCACTCTATTTATCACTCTAAAGATCCTAAAAAACATTTCTGGAAGATATAGACTCCAAACTCGATATCGTCAAGAAACTGTCTCTAAACGGCCTTATTTGCCATTTTCAGGTCATTTTCATGTAAAACTGTTTCTTGACAATAATGTAACGTGGCGTCAACTAGAGTTTTACATGAAAATGACCTGAAATTGGCAAATACTGCTGTTTAGAGCCAGTTTCTTGACAATAAACGTGGCGTCAACTAGAGTTTTACATGAAAATGACCTGAAATTGGCAAATACGGCCGTTTAGAGCAGTTTCATGACAATAATGTAACGTGGCGTCAACTAGAGTTTTACATGAAAATGACCTGAAATTGGCAAATACGGCCGTTTAGAGCAGTTTCATGATGGAAAACATATAAACTATATATTATTGAACATTATCCAGATTTCAGTCACCGTTCTGAAGAAATGTGTTTTGGGAGTAGTAATGTGGCGTTTACTATAGTTTTACATGAAAATTGGCAAATATCGGGCGTTAAGATATCGGGCGGTGAGTCCAGTTTTACATGAAAATGACCTGAAATTGGCAAATACGGCCGTTTAGAGCAGTTTCTTGACAATGATGTAACGTGGCGTCAACTAGAGTTTTACATGAAAATGACCTGAAATTGGCAAATACTGCTGTTTAGAGCCAGTTTCTTGACAATAATGTAACGTGGCGTCAACTAGAGTTTTACATGAAAATGACCTGAAATTGGCAAATACTGCTGTTTAGAGCCAGTTTCTTGACAATAATGTAACGTGGCGTCAACTAGAGTTTTACATGAAAATGACCTGAAATTGGCAAATACGGCCGTTTAGAGCAGTTTCTTGACAATAATGTAACGTGGCGTCAACTGGAGATTTACATGAAAATGACCTGAAATTGTCAAATATGGCCGTTTAGAGCAGTTTCTTGATGGAAATCATATAAACTCTATATTATTGAACATTATCCAGATTTCAGTTACCATCCTGAAGAAATGTGTTTTGGGAGTAGTAATGTGGCGTTTACTAGAGTTTTACATGAAAATTGTCAAATATCGGGCGTTAAGATATCGGGCGTTAAGATATCGGGCGTTAAGTCCAGTTTTACATGAAAATGACCTGAAATTGGCAAATACGGCAGTTTAGAGCAGTTTCTTGATGAAAATCATATAAACTATATATTATTGAATGAACATTATCCAGATTTCAGTCACCGTCCTGAAGAAATGTGTTTTGGGAGTAGTAATGTGGCGTGAGTCTATATTAGAGACAGTTTCTTGACGATAATGGAAAGTGGCGTCAACTAGAGTTTTACATGAAAATGACCTGAAATTGGCAAATACTGCTGTTTAGAGCTAGTTTCTTGACAATAATGTAACATGGCGTCAACTAGAGTTTTACATGAAAATGACCTGAAATTGGCAAATGCGGCCGTTTAGAGCAGTTTCTTGATGGAAAACATATAAACTATATATTATTGAACATTATCCAGATTTCAGTCACCGTCCTGAAGAAATGTGTTTTGGGAGTGGTAATGTGGCGTTTACTAGAGTTTTACATGAGCCTATATTAGAGACAGTTTCTTGACAATAATGTAACGTGGCGTCAACTAGAGTTTTACATGAAAATGACCTGGAATTGGCAAATACTGATGTTTAGAGCCAGTTTTTTGACAATAATGTAACGTGGCGTCAACTAGAGTTTTACATGAAAATGACCTGAAATTGGAAAATACGGCCGTTTAGAGCAGTTTCTTGATGACAATCATATAAACTATATATTATTGAACATTATCCAGATTTCAGTCACCGTCCTGAAGAAATGTGTTTTGGGAGTAGGAATGTGGCGTTTACTAGAGTTTTACATGAGTCTATATTATAGACAGTTTCTTGACAATAATGTAACGTGGCGTCAACTAGAGTTTTACATGAAAATGACCTGAAATTGGCAAATGCGGCCGTTTAGAGCAGTTTCTTGATGGAAAACATACTTCCTTGAAGAAACTCATGTAAAGTATGGTTTCCTGTCAGAAAAGACACTACTACCACTACTAATACTACTATAACTACTACTACAAATATTACTACTACTACAACTTCTTCAACTACTACTACTGCTATTAATACCACTACAACTATTACTACTACAACTTCTTCTTCTAATACTACTGTTACTACTGCTACAACTTATTATTCTACTACTAATACTACTATTACTACTACTACTACCACTACAACATCTACTACCACTACTACTTTTACTACTAATACTACTACAACTTCTTCTTCTACTACTACTACAACTTCTTCTACTACTACTACTACTACTACTACTACTACTACTACTTCTTCTTCTACTACTGCTATTAATACTACTACAACTATTACTACTACAACTTCTTCTAATACTACTACAACTATTACTACTACTATTACCGCTACTATTAATACTACTACTACAACTTATTAATCTCCTTCTAATACTACTATTACTACTACTAATACTAATATTTAACAATTTCTTCTTCCACTACTACTACTACTACAACTTCTTCTTCTTCTACTAATACTACTATTACTAATATTACTATTACTACTACAACTTGTACTACTAATACTATTACTACTAATAATAATACAACTACAACTTCACTTTCTACTATTAATACTATTACTACTACTATTAGAACTATTACTGCTACTACTACTTTCTCTAATCTCTGTTTTCTCTATCTCTCAATCTCTTCCTCTCTCTCACACATAATTTCCAATTTCATTTTTAACACTATCCACACAAATGACATGTCTACGTCTTCAGAAGTTTCTTGGGATTCTCGAAATTAAGTTATTAAATTTATACGACTTTGTCACAGTTCTACTTCCATACACTCGCGTCTTTGAGTACTCAAAAGCGCTCTATAAATAAAATGTATTATTATTATTATTAGGGCCCGAGCACCGACAACGTCGGGCCGCATTGTAATCATAGTGTTTATTAGGGCCCGAGCACCGACAACATCGGGTCGCGAAGGCCCTATTGAAACTGTAGTGTTTTTTATTATCGGGCCCGACGCGCACACAGCGCGAGGGCCCGATCATCGCTGCTTGCAGGTTTAATTTTATTATTATTATTATTATTATTATTATTATTATTCTGCCAAATGAATTGCCTTTTTGAGGGCTTTATCATATTCAAAGTGTCAGAAAATTTGACATGCATATCAGGACTGGTGAAAATTTAGATATTTTCAAGGTCTCCCTATTGGATATGAAAAAATGGCTCGCTAGCGCCCCCTACAAAAAAACGAATTTCAATAAATTTACATTCGGACACCGTGAGTCCAATTGACTTGAAATTTCTCACACATATGCACCTGAAGGAGCTCTACAAATAGCCCTCTTGAGACCCTAAACTCCGCCCCGAAATGTTTCGCCATTTTGAATTTTCTGAAAAACACATTTCTGCAAACTCCTCCTGAACGCTCAGTCCGATTTCCACCAAATTTCCTGTGATTCATTATTGGATCAATGTCATCAAAGGTTATCAAAGACATGTTGATATCTCATTTCGTTTCGAATATCTGGACCAATGAACTTGATAGGGGGCGTGGCTTCCTGCATCAATACACATAACGTAAATACCGTTTGACCTATAACCACGGAATTTGCAGCGTATGTCCACAAGACATCCTGTTACATACCCTTAAATTTTCATTCCATTCTACCACTAGGGGGCGATACAGTCACTTTTTAAATTTGCTGCATTTTAAGGCATTTTTTGTCATTTTCAGGCGTTGTACTTTGACGAACTCCTCCTACAGAATGTATGCAATCGACTTCAAATTTGGTCAGGATGATCTTGAGACCTTTATGATCAAAAGTTATCAAAATGGTGAGGTATGATCCAAGGACCTTGATGTGGCGTGGCGACCGTTTCGTGGCAACTTTGTGCCTGTCTCCGTGAAAAAGAAGTTGTTGTAACTCCAAGGTACATAGTCCAATCTAGCCAAAATCTCTTGTGCATGATGCTGGTTCCGGGCTGAACAGATTCCAATGCAAAATAAATCACAAAAGCATAGCGCCACCTACTGGCAAAAGGAAATGACAAGCTTTATACTTTGATGTACTGCTCCTAGCCAGTGAACCAGATCGACTTCAAATTTGTTAAGGACAGCCTTAAGACCTTGTTGATGCATCATCCTGAATATTGTTGGATTTCGTTGAACCCGTTGCCGTGGCAACGCTTTGTTCGCCATGAAAAAGGAAGTTGATTTTTCTGTGGTTTGCGATGGTCATGAACTTATGAATCTTCTCACACGTGTAATAGGTGATGTACATAAATATTTCGTATCAGATTCGTGCTTTGCCATTTGAAATTGCCTCGACAGCGCCCCCCTTAAATTTTCAATTAAGCTGCCCCAGCCCTACGTTTGACCTAGGTGCATGGAATTTGCTCGGCATATGTATCTAATGTGGACTTAAAAAAAGCCTCTTGGGACCATGCTCCAAACCAAACCGGAAGTTAGCCATTTTGATTTTTGTGTGTATTTTCATCACTTTCTCGTTTATTTACTTAAGAGGACAATTGACCTATTAAAGACATTAAATTAAAACCACACCTCTCAAAGCAGTTCCTGATTACAGCAACAGCACAGACAACAGAATCAGCAACTAACACTTTTAAGCAGGCTTGGTACAGTTAAGAGCAAATTATACTGCTAGGGGGAGTGGCTAAGAGCAAATTATACTGCTAGGGGGAGTGGCTTACATCTCAAGGAGGCTTGGTACAGTTAAGAGAAAATTATAACTGTACCAAGCCTGCTTAAAAGTGTTAGTGTTTGTTGCTGATTCTGTTGTCTGTGCTGTTGCTGTAATCAGGAACTGCTTTGAGAGGTGTGGTTTAGTTTCAATAGGTCAATTGTCCTCTTAACTGCTAGGGGGAGTGGCTTTTACATCTCAAGGATATATATACTCAGACCAAACAAACCTTTACTCCAGTGTATTTGACTTCTGGAGGGATACTGAACTACTTGATTCTGCTAGGATAGACTAAGTATATTGTTCTTGCTTTCATAATTTGCTCTTAACTGTACCAAGTCTGCTTAAAAGTGTTTATTGTCTGTTGCTGATTCTGTTGTCTGTGCTGTTGCTGTAATCAGGAACTGCTTTGAGAGGTGTGGTTTAGTTTTAATAGGTCAATTGTCCTCTTAACTGCTAGGGGGAGTGGCTTTTACATCTCAAGGATATATATACTCAGACCAAACAACCTTTACTCCAGTGTATTTGACTTCTGGAGGGATACTGAACTACTTGATTCTGCTAGGATAGACTAAGTATATTGTTCTTGCTTTCATAATTTGCTCTTAACTGTACCAAGTCTGCTTAAAAGTGTTTATTGTCTGTTGCTGATTCTGTTGTCTGTGCTGTTGCTGTAATCAGGAACTGCTTTGAGAGGTGTGGTTTAGTTTCAATAGGTCAATTGTCCTCTTAACTGCTAGGGGGAGTGGCTTACACATCTCAAGGATATATATATATATATACTCAGACCAAACAAACCTTTACTCCAGTGTATTTGACTTCTGGAGGGATACTGGACTACTTGATTCTGCTAGGATAGACTAAGTATATTGTTCTTGCTTTCATAATTTGCTCTTAACTGTACCAAGTCTGCTTAAAAGTCTTAGTGTTTGTTGTTGATTCTGTTGTCTGTGCTGTTGCTGTAATCAGGAAATGCTTTGAGAGGTGTGGTTTAGTTTCAATAGGTCAATTGTCCTCTTAACTGCTAGGGGGAGTGGCTTACACATCTCAAGGATATATATACTCAGACCAAACAAACCTTTACTCCAGTGTATTTGACTTCTGGAGGGATACTGAACCATTTGATTCTGCTAGGATAGACTAAGTATATTGTTCTTGCTTTCATAATTCTGCAGGAAAGTGACTGGAATTCAGGATGATGTGATATAATAGATAGTTTACATGGTTTCCATAAAGAAACTGGTTCTAACCAGCAGTATTTGCCATTTCAGGTCATTTTCAGGTAAAACTGTGTGTAACACCACACATACTGCCAAAAGCTTCTATTTATCACTTTAAAGCTCCCAAAACACATTTCTGCAGGAAAGTGACTGGAATTCAGGAATGTGAAATAATAGATAGTTTACATGGTTCCCATCAATAAACTGGCTCTAAACAGCATTTTCAGATAAAAACTTTGTGTAACACCACACATACTGCCAAAAGCTGCTATTTATCACTTTAAAGCTCCCAAAACACATTTCTGCAGGAAAGTGACTGGAATTCAGGATGATGTGATAGAATAGATAGTTTACATGGTTTCCATAAAGAAACTGGTTCTAAACAGCAGTATTTGCCATTTCAGGTCATTTTCAGGTAAAACTGTGTGTAACACCACACATACTGCCAAAAGGTTCTATTTATCACTTTAAAGCTCGCAAAACACATTTCTGCAGGAAAGTGACTGGAATTCAGGATGATGTGATAGAATAGATAGTTTCCATGGTTTCCATAAAGAAACTGGTTCTAAACAGCAGTATTTGCCATTTCAGGTCATTTTCAGGTAAAACTTTGTGTAACACCACACATACTGCCAAAAGCTGCTATTTATCACTTTAAAGCTCCCAAAACACATTTCTGCAGGAAAGTGACTGGAATTCAGGATGATGTGATAGACTAGATAGTTTACATGGTTCCCATCAATAAACCGGCTCTAAACAGCATTTTCAGATAGAAACTTTGTGTAACACCACACATACTGCCAAAAGCTGCTATTTATCACTTTAACGCTCCGAAAACACATTTCTGCAGGATAGTGACTGAAATCTGGATAATGTTCATAGTTTACATGATTTCTATCAAGAAACTGGCTGTAAACAGCAGTATTTGCAATTCCAGGTCATTTTTATGTAAAACTGTCGTAACGCCCGATTACGGCTAAAAGCTGCTATTCATCACTTTAACGCTCCGAAAACACATTTCTGCAGGATAGTGACTGAAATCTGGATAATGTTCAATAAGACATAGTTTACATGATTTCTATCAAGAAACTGGCTGTAAACAGCAGCATTTGCAATTCCAGGTCATTTTCATGTAAAACTGTAGTAACGCCCGATTACGGCTAAAAGCTGCTATTTATCACTTTAAAGCTCCAAAAACTTTCTCTTTCTCACTCACCCTCTCTCTCTCTTCCACTCTCTCTCTTTCAATCTCTATCTCTTTCACTCTCTATCTCTCACTCACGCACCCTCTCTCTTCTTTCAATCTCTCCTTCCCCACCTTTCACTCACTTGATCACTCTCTCTCTCACTAGATCACTCGCTCTCTTTCTCTCTAACTTGCCCACTCTTTCTCTCTCTCTCCCTTTCACTCTCTCTTTCTCTCTCACTCACTCACCCTCTCTCTCTCTTTCAGTCTTTCTCACTCACTCACTCTCTCTTTCTCTCTCACTCTCTCTCTTTCTATCTCACTAGATCACTCGCTCTCTCTTTCTCTCTCACAATCTCTCACCCTCACTCTCTTTACTCTCACTCACTCACCCTCTCTTTCTCTCTCACTTGCTCACTCTTTCTATCTCACTCACTCTCTCTCTCCCTTTCACTCTCTCTTTCTCTCTCACCCTCTCTTTCTCTCTCACTTGCTCACTCTTTCTATCTCACTCACTCTCTCGCTCTCTCTCTCCCTTTCACTCTCTCACCCTCTCTCTTCTTTCAATCTCTCTCCTTCCCCCTTTCACTCTCTCTCTTTCTCTCTCACTAGATCACTCGCTCTCTCACTCTCTTTACTCTCACTAGATCACTCTCCCTCTCTCTCTCACCCTCCTTCCCCCTCTTTCACTCGATCACTCTCTCGTAGTTGACGCCACGTTACATTATTGTCAAGAAACTGGCTCGAAACAGCAGTATTTGCCAATTTCAGGTCATTTTCATGTAAAACTGTACTTAACGACCGATATCTGCCAAAAGGATGCTATTTATCACTCTATTTATCACTCTAAAGATCCTAAAAAACATTTCTGGAAGATATAGACTGTCTCTAAACGGCCTTATTTGCCATTTTCAGGTCATTTTTTCATGTAAAACTGTTTCTTGACAATAATAACGTGGCGTCAACTAGAAACTGAAAATGACCTGAAATTGGCAAAACGGCCTTATTTGCGTCAACAGTTTTTTGACCTGAAAGGTCATTTTCATGTAAAACTGTTTCTTGACAATAATGTAACGTGGCGTCAACTAGAGTTTTACATGAAAATGACCTGAAATTGGCAAATACTGCTGTTTAGAGCCAGTTTCTTGACAATAATGTAACGTGGCGTCAACTAGAGTTTTACATGAAAATGACCTGAAATTGGCAAATACTGCTGTTTAGAGCCAGTTTCTTGACAATAATGTAACGTGGCGTCAACTAGAGTTTTACATGAAAATGACCTGAAATTGGCAAATACTGCTGTTTAGAGCAGTTTCATGACAATAATGTAACGTGGCGTCAACTAGAGTTTTACATGAAAAAATGACCTGAGTTTTTACGGCGTTTAGAGCAGTTTTCATGAAAATGAAAATTGCAAATAACGGGCGTTTAGACAATAATGGAGTCAACTGGAGATTTAAATGAAAATGACCTGAAATTGTCAAATAGGGCCGTTTAGAGCAGTTTCTTGATGGAAATCATATAAACTCTATATTATTGAACATTATCCAGATTTCAGTTACCATCCTGAAGAAATGTGTTTTGGGAGTAGTAATGTGGCGTTTACTAGAGTTTTACATGAAAATTGTCAAATATCGGGCGTTAAGATATCGGGCGTTAAGTCCAGTTTTACATGAAAATGACCTGAAATTGGCAAATACGGCAGTTTAGAGCAGTTTCTTGATGAAAATCATATAAACTATATATTATTGAATGAACATTATCCAGATTTCAGTCACCGTCCTGAAGAAATGTGTTTTGGGAGTAGTAATGTGGCGTGAGAGTATATTTAGAGACAGTTTCTTGACGATAATGGAAAGTGGCGTCAACTAGAGTTTTACATGAAAATGACCTGAAATTGGCAAATACTGCTGTTTAGAGCTAGTTTCTTGACAATAATGTAACATGGCGTCAACTAGAGTTTTACATGAAAATGACCTGAAATTGGCAAATGCGGCCGTTTAGAGCAGTTTCTTGATGGAAAACATATAAACTATATATTATTGAACATTATCCAGATTTCAGTCACCGTCCTGAAGAAATGTGTTTTGGGAGTGGTAATGTGGCGTTTACTAGAGTTTTACATGAGCCTATATTAGAGACAGTTTCTTGACAATAATGTAACGTGGCGTCAACTAGAGTTTTACATGAAAATGACCTGGAATTGGCAAATACTGATGTTTAGAGCCAGTTTTTTGACAATAATGTAACGTGGCGTCAACTAGAGTTTTACATGAAAATGACCTGAAATTGGAAAATACGGCCGTTTAGAGCAGTTTCTTGATGACAATCATATAAACTATATATTATTGAACATTATCCAGATTTCAGTCACCGTCCTGAAGAAATGTGTTTTGGGAGTAGGAATGTGGCGTTTACTAGAGTTTTACATGAGTCTATATTATAGACAGTTTCTTGACAATAATGTAACGTGGCGTCAACTAGAGTTTTACATGAAAATGACCTGAAATTGGCAAATGCGGCCGTTTAGAGCAGTTTCTTGATGGAAAACATACTTCCTTGAAGAAACTCATGTAAAGTATGGTTTCCTGTCAGAAAAGACACTACTACCACTACTAATACTACTATAACTACTACTACAAATATTACTACTACTACAACTTCTTCAACTACTACTACTGCTATTAATACCACTACAACTATTACTACTACAACTTCTTCTTCTAATACTACTGTTACTACTGCTACAACTTATTATTCTACTACTAATACTACTATTACTACTACTACCACTACAACATCTACTACCACTACTACTTTTACTACTAATACTACTACAACTTCTTCTTCTACTACTACTACAACTTCTTCTACTACTACTACTACTACTACTACTACTACTACTTCTTCTTCTACTACTGCTATTAATACTACTACAACTATTACTACTACAACTTCTTCTAATACTACTACAACTATTACTACTACTATTACCGCTACTATTAATACTACTACTACAACTTATTAATCTCCTTCTAATACTACTATTACTACTACTAATACTAATATTTAACAATTTCTTCTTCCACTACTACTACTACTACAACTTCTTCTTCTTCTACTAATACTACTATTACTAATATTACTATTACTACTACAACTTGTACTACTAATACTATTACTACTAATAATAATACAACTACAACTTCACTTTCTACTATTAATACTATTACTACTACTATTAGAACTATTACTGCTACTACTACTTTCTCTAATCTCTGTTTCTCTATCTCTCAATCTCTTCCTCTCTCTCACACATAATTTCCAATTTCATTTTTAACACTATCCACACAAATGACATGTCTACGTCTTCAGAAGTTTCTTGGGATTCTCGAAATTAAGTTATTAAATTTATACGACTTTGTCACAGTTCTACTTCCATACACTCGCGTCTTTGAGTACTCAAAAGCGCTCTATAAATAAAATGTATTATTATTATTATTAGGGCCCGAGCACCGACAACGTCGGGCCGCATTGTAATCATAGTGTTTATTAGGGCCCGAGCACCGACAACATCGGGTCGCGAAGGCCCTATTGAAACTGTAGTGTTTTTTATTATCGGGCCCGACGCGCACACAGCGCGAGGGCCCGATCATCGCTGCTTGCAGGTTTATTATTATTATTATTATTATTATTATTATTATTCTGCCAAATGAATTGCCTTTTTGAGGGCTTTATCATATTCAAAGTGTCAGAAAATTTGACATGCATATCAGGACTGGTGAAAATTTAGATATTTTCAAGGTCTCCCTATTGGATATGAAAAAATGGCTCGCTAGCGCCCCCTACAAAAAAACGAATTTCAATAAATTTACATTCGGACACCGTGAGTCCAATTGACTTGAAATTTCTCACACATATGCACCTGAAGGAGCTCTACAAATAGCCCTCTTGAGACCCTAAACTCCGCCCCGAAATGTTTCGCCATTTTGAATTTTCTGAAAAACACATTTCTGCAAACTCCTCCTGAACGCTCAGTCCGATTTCCACCAAATTTCCTGTGATTCATTATTGGATCAATGTCATCAAAGGTTATCAAAGACATGTTGATATCTCATTTCGTTTCGAATATCTGGACCAATGAACTTGATAGGGGGCGTGGCTTCCTGCATCAATACACATAACGTAAATACCGTTTGACCTATAACCACGGAATTTGCAGCGTATGTCCACAAGACATCCTGTTACATACCCTTAAATTTTCATTCCATTCTACCACTAGGGGGCGATACAGTCACTTTTTAAATTTGCTGCATTTTAAGGCGTTGTACTTTGACGAACTCCTCCTACAGAATGTATGCAATCGACTTCAAATTTGGTCAGGATGATCTTGAGACCTTTATGATCAAAAGTTATCAAAATGGTGAGGTATGATCCAAGGACCTTGATGTGGCGTGGCGACCGTTTCGTGGCAACTTTGTGCCTGTCTCCGTGAAAAAGAAGTTGTTGTAACTCCAAGGTACATAGTCCAATCTAGCCAAAATCTCTTGTGCATGATGCTGGTTCCGGGCTGAACAGATTCCAATGCAAAATAAATCACAAAAGCATAGCGCCACCTACTGGCAAAAGGAAATGACAAGCTTTATACTTTGATGTACTGCTCCTAGCCAGTGAACCAGATCGACTTCAAATTTGTTAAGGACAGCCTTAAGACCTTGTTGATGCATCATCCTGAATATTGTTGGATTTCGTTGAACCCCGTTGCCGTGGCAACGCTTTGTTCGCCATGAAAAAGGAAGTTGATTTTTCTGTGGTTTGCGATGGTCATGAACTTATGAATCTTCTCACACGTGTAATAGGTGATGTAC
Organism: Anoplopoma fimbria; assembly: GCF_027596085.1. NCBI lineage: Eukaryota > Metazoa > Chordata > Actinopteri > Perciformes > Anoplopomatidae > Anoplopoma > Anoplopoma fimbria. Next base: position 14,896,669 of record NC_072468.1, on the reverse strand, counting down.
ATAAATATTTCGTATCAGATTCGTGCTTTGCCATTTGAAATTGCCTCGACAGCGCCCCCCTTAAATTTTCAATTAAGCTGCCCCAGCCCTACGTTTGACCTAGGTGCATGGAATTTGCTCGGCATATGTATCTAATGTGGACTTAAAAAAAAGCCTCTTGGGACCATGCTCCAAACCAAACCGGAAGTTAGCCATTTTGATTTTTGTGTGTATTTTCATCACTTTCTCGTTTATTTACACGTTACACTTTGAGGATTTAATCGGATGTACAATCTAAAGACATTAATGATTAAAAGTTATCAGTGCCACTGTAATCAGGAACTGTTTTGAAAGCAAGTTCCTGATTACAGCAACAGCACAGACAACAGAATCAGCAACTAACACTTTTAAGCAGGCTTGGTACAGTTAAGAGCAAATTATACTGCTAGGGGGAGTGGCTTACACATCTCAAGGAGGCTTGGTACAGTTAAGAGACAAAAATTATAACTGTAACCAGTGGCTTACACATCTCAAGGAGGCTTGGTACAGTTAAGAGAAAATTATAACTGTACCAACTGCTTAAAAGTGTTAGTGTTTGTTGCTGATTCTGTTGTCTGTGCTGTTGCTGTAATCAGGAACTGCTTTGAGAGGTGTGGTTTAGTTTAAGAGGTCAATTGTCCTCTTAACTGCTAGGGGGAGTGGCTTTTACATCTCAAGGATATATATACTCAGACCAAACAAACCTTTACTCCAGTGTATTTGACTTCTGGAGGGATACTGAACTACTTGATTCTGCTAGGATAGACTAAGTATATTGTTCTTGCTTTCATAATTTGCTCTTAACTGTACCAAGTCTGCTTAAAAGTGTTTATTGTCTGTTGCTGATTCTGTTGTCTGTGCTGTTGCTGTAATCAGGAACTGCTTTGAGAGGTGTGGTTTAGTTTTAATAGGTCAATTGTCCTCTTAACTGCTAGGGGGAGTGGCTTTTACATCTCAAGGATATATATACTCAGACCAAACAAACCTTTACTCCAGTGTATTTGACTTCTGGAGGGATACTGAACTACTTGATTCTGCTAGGATAGACTAAGTATATTGTTCTTGCTTTCATAATTTGCTCTTAACTGTACCAAGTCTGCTTAAAAGTGTTTATTGTCTGTTGCTGATTCTGTTGTCTGTGCTGTTGCTGTAATCAGGAACTGCTTTGAGAGGTGTGGTTTAGTTTCAATAGGTCAATTGTCCTCTTAACTGCTAGGGGGAGTGGCTTACACATCTCAAGGATATATATATATATATACTCAGACCAAACAAACCTTTACTCCAGTGTATTTGACTTCTGGAGGGATACTGGACTACTTGATTCTGCTAGGATAGACTAAGTATATTGTTCTTGCTTTCATAATTTGCTCTTAACTGTACCAAGTCTGCTTAAAAGTCTTAGTGTTTGTTGTTGATTCTGTTGTCTGTGCTGTTGCTGTAATCAGGAAATGCTTTGAGAGGTGTGGTTTAGTTTCAATAGGTCAATTGTCCTCTTAACTGCTAGGGGGAGTGGCTTACACATCTCAAGGATATATACTCAGACCAAACAAACCTTTACTCCAGTGTATTTGACTTCTGGAGGGATACTGAACCATTTGATTCTGCTAGGATAGACTAAGTATATTGTTCTTGCTTTCATAATTCTGCAGGAAAGTGACTGGAATTCAGGATGATGTGATATAATAGATAGTTTACATGGTTTCCATAAAGAAACTGGTTCTAACCAGCAGTATTTGCCATTTCAGGTCATTTTCAGGTAAAACTGTGTGTAACACCACACATACTGCCAAAAGCTTCTATTTATCACTTTAAAGCTCCCAAAACACATTTCTGCAGGAAAGTGACTGGAATTCAGGAATGTGAAATAATAGATAGTTTACATGGTTCCCATCAATAAACTGGCTCTAAACAGCATTTTCAGATAAAAACTTTGTGTAACACCACACATACTGCCAAAAGCTGCTATTTATCACTTTAAAGCTCCCAAAACACATTTCTGCAGGAAAGTGACTGGAATTCAGGATGATGTGATAGAATAGATAGTTTACATGGTTTCCATAAAGAAACTGGTTCTAAACAGCAGTATTTGCCATTTCAGGTCATTTTCAGGTAAAACTGTGTGTAACACCACACATACTGCCAAAAGGTTCTATTTATCACTTTAAAGCTCGCAAAACACATTTCTGCAGGAAAGTGACTGGAATTCAGGATGATGTGATAGAATAGATAGTTTCCATGGTTTCCATAAAGAAACTGGTTCTAAACAGCAGTATTTGCCATTTCAGGTCATTTTCAGGTAAAACTTTGTGTAACACCACACATACTGCCAAAAGCTGCTATTTATCACTTTAAAGCTCCCAAAACACATTTCTGCAGGAAAGTGACTGGAATTCAGGATGATGTGATAGACTAGATAGTTTACATGGTTCCCATCAATAAACCGGCTCTAAACAGCATTTTCAGATAGAAACTTTGTGTAACACCACACATACTGCCAAAAGCTGCTATTTATCACTTTAACGCTCCGAAAACACATTTCTGCAGGATAGTGACTGAAATCTGGATAATGTTCATAGTTTACATGATTTCTATCAAGAAACTGGCTGTAAACAGCAGTATTTGCAATTCCAGGTCATTTTTATGTAAAACTGTCGTAACGCCCGATTACGGCTAAAAGCTGCTATTCATCACTTTAACGCTCCGAAAACACATTTCTGCAGGATAGTGACTGAAATCTGGATAATGTTCAATAAGACATAGTTTACATGATTTCTAAGAAACTGGCTGTAAACAGCAGCATTTGCAATTCCAGGTCATTTTCATGTAAAACTGTAGTAACGCCCGATTACGGCTAAAAGCTGCTATTTATCACTTTAAAGCTCCAAAAACTTTCTCTTTCTCACTCACCCTCTCTCTCTCTTCCACTCTCTCTCTTTCAATCTCTATCTCTTTCTCTCATCTCGCACCCTCTCTCTTCTTTCAATCTCTCTCCTTCCCCACCTTTCACTCACTTGATCACTCTCTCTCTCACTAGATCACTCGCTCTCTTTCTCTCTAACTTGCCCACTCTTTCTCTCTCTCTCCCTTTCACTCTCTCACCCTCTCTCTCTCTTTCAGTCTTTCTCACTCACTCACCCTCTCTCTTTCTCTCTCTCTCTCTCTTTCTATCTCACTAGATCACTCGCTCTCTCTTTCTCTCTCACAATCTCTCACCCTCACTCTCTTTACTCTCACTCACTCACCCTCTCTTTCTCTCTCACTTGCTCACTCTTTCTATCTCACTCACTCTCTCTCTCCCTTTCACTCTCTCTTTCTCTCTCACCCTCTCTTTCTCTCTCACTTGCTCACTCTTTCTATCTCACTCACTCTCTCGCTCTCTCTCTCCCTTTCACTCTCTCACCCTCTCTCTTCTTTCAATCTCTCTCCTTCCCCCCTTTCACTCTCTCTTTCTCTCTCACTAGATCACTCGCTCTCTCACTCTCTTTACTCTCACTAGATCACTCTCCCTCTCTCTCTCTCACCCTCCTTCCCCCTCTTTCACTCGATCACTCTCTCGTAGTTGACGCCACGTTACATTATTGTCAAGAAACTGGCTCGAAACAGCAGTATTTGCCAATTTCAGGTCATTTTCATGTAAAACTGTACTTAACGACCGATATCTGCCAAAAGGATGCTATTTATCACTCTATTTATCACTCTAAAGATCCTAAAAAACATTTCTGGAAGATATAGACTCCAAACTCGATATCGTCAAGAAACTGTCTCTAAACGGCCTTATTTGCCATTTTCAGGTCATTTTCATGTAAAACTGTTTCTTGACAATAATGTAACGTGGCGTCAACTAGAGTTTTACATGAAAATGACCTGAAATTGGCAAAATGCTGTTTAGACAGTTTCTTGACAATAATTAGAGCGTCAGTTTTCATGAAAATGACAATAATGTAACGTTTCATGACGTCAACTAGAGTTTTACATGAAAATGACCTGAAATTGGCAAATACGGCCGTTTAGAGCAGTTTCATGATGGAAAACATATAAACTATATATTATTGAACATTATCCAGATTTCAGTCACCGTTCTGAAGAAATGTGTTTTGGGAGTAGTAATGTGGCGTTTACTATAGTTTTACATGAAAATTGGCAAATATCGGGCGTTAAGATATCGGGCGGTGAGTCCAGTTTTACATGAAAATGACCTGAAATTGGCAAATACGGCCGTTTAGAGCAGTTTCTTGACAATGATGTAACGTGGCGTCAACTAGAGTTTTACATGAAAATGACCTGAAATTGGCAAATACTGCTGTTTAGAGCCAGTTTCTTGACAATAATGTAACGTGGCGTCAACTAGAGTTTTACATGAAAATGACCTGAAATTGGCAAATACAGCCGTTTAGAGCAGTTTCTTGACAATAAGTGGCGTCAACTGGAGTTTTACATGAAAATGACCTGAAATTGTCAAATATGGCCGTTTAGAGCAGTTTCTTGATGGAAATCATATAAACTCTATATTATTGAACAATCCAGATTTCAGTTACCATCCTGAAGAAATGTGTTTTGGGAGTAGTAATGTGGCGTTTACTAGAGTTTTACATGAAAATTGTCAAATATCGGGCGTTAAGATATCGGGCGTTAAGTCCAGTTTTACATGAAAATGACCTGAAATTGGCAAATACGGCAGTTTAGAGCAGTTTCTTGATGAAAATCATATAAACTATATATTATTGAATGAACATTATCCAGATTTCAGTCACCGTCCTGAAGAAATGTGTTTTGGGATGTGTAATGTGGCGTGAGTCTATATTAGAGACAGTTTCTTGACGATAATGGAAAGTGGCGTCAACTAGAGTTTTACATGAAAATGACCTGAAATTGGCAAATACTGCTGTTTAGAGCTAGTTTCTTGACAATAATGTAACATGGCGTCAACTAGAGTTTTACATGAAAATGACCTGAAATTGGCAAATGCGGCCGTTTAGAGCAGTTTCTTGATGGAAAACATATAAACTATATATTATTGAACATTATCCAGATTTCAGTCACCGTCCTGAAGAAATGTGTTTTGGGAGTGGTAATGTGGCGTTTACTAGAGTTTTACATGAGCCTATATTAGAGACAGTTTCTTGACAATAATGTAACGTGGCGTCAACTAGAGTTTTACATGAAAATGACCTGGAATTGGCAAATACTGATGTTTAGAGCCAGTTTTTTGACAATAATGTAACGTGGCGTCAACTAGAGTTTTACATGAAAATGACCTGAAATTGGAAAATACGGCCGTTTAGAGCAGTTTCTTGATGACAATCATATAAACTATATATTATTGAACATTATCCAGATTTCAGTCACCGTCCTGAAGAAATGTGTTTTGGGAGTAGGAATGTGGCGTTTACTAGAGTTTTACATGAGTCTATATTATAGACAGTTTCTTGACAATAATGTAACGTGGCGTCAACTAGAGTTTTACATGAAAATGACCTGAAATTGGCAAATGCGGCCGTTTAGAGCAGTTTCTTGATGGAAAACATACTTCCTTGAAGAAACTCATGTAAAGTATGGTTTCCTGTCAGAAAAGACACTACTACCACTACTAATACTACTATAACTACTACTACAAATATTACTACTACTACAACTTCTTCAACTACTACTACTGCTATTAATACCACTACAACTATTACTACTACAACTTCTTCTTCTAATACTACTGTTACTACTGCTACAACTTATTATTCTACTACTAATACTACTATTACTACTACTACCACTACAACATCTACTACCACTACTACTTTTACTACTAATACTACTACAACTTCTTCTTCTACTACTACTACAACTTATTCTACTACTACTACTACTACTACTACTACTACTACTACTGCTATTAATACTACTACAACTATTACTACTACAACTTCTTCTAATACTACTACAACTATTACTACTACTATTACCGCTACTATTAATACTACTACTACAACTTATTAATCTCCTTCTAATACTACTATTACTACTACTAATACTAATATTTAACAATTTCTTCTTCCTACTACTACTACTACTACAACTTCTTCTTCTTCTACTAATACTACTATTACTAATATTACTATTACTACTACAACTTGTACTACTAATACTATTACTACTAATAATAATACAACTACAACTTCACTTTCTACTATTAATACTATTACTACTACTATTAGAACTATTACTGCTACTACTACTTTCTCTAATCTCTGTTTCTCTATCTCTCAATCTCTTCCTCTCTCTCACACATAATTTCCAATTTCATTTTTAACACTATCCACACAAATGACATGTCTACGTCTTCAGAAGTTTCTTGGGATTCTCGAAATTAAGTTATTAAATTTATACGACTTTGTCACAGTTCTACTTCCATACACTCGCGTCTTTGAGTACTCAAAAGCGCTCTATAAATAAAATGTATTATTATTATTATTAGGGCCCGAGCACCGACAACGTCGGGCCGCATTGTAATCATAGTGTTTATTAGGGCCCGAGCACCGACAACATCGGGTCGCGAAGGCCCTATTGAAACTGTAGTGTTTTTTATTATCGGGCCCGACGCGCACACAGCGCGAGGGCCCGATCATCGCTGCTTGCAGGTTTAATTATTATTTTTTATTATTATTATTATTATTATTATTATTCTGCCAAATGAATTGCCTTTTTGAGGGCTTTATCATATTCAAAGTGTCAGAAAATTTGACATGCATATCAGGACTGGTGAAAATTTAGATATTTTCAAGGTCTCCCTATTGGATATGAAAAAATGGCTCGCTAGCGCCCCCTACAAAAAAACGAATTTCAATAAATTTACATTCGGACACCGTGAGTCCAATTGACTTGAAATTTCTCACATATGCACCTGAAGGAGCTCTACAAATAGCCCTCTTGAGACCCTAAACTCCGCCCCGAAATGTTTCGCCATTTTGAATTTTCTGAAAAACACATTTCTGCAAACTCCTCCTGAACGCTCAGTCCGATTTCCACCAAATTTCCTGTGATTCATTATTGGATCAATGTCATCAAAGGTTATCAAAGACATGTTGATATCTCATTTCGTTTCGAATATCTGGACCAATGAACTTGATAGGGGGCGTGGCTTCCTGCATCAATACACATAACGTAAATACCGTTTGACCTATAACCACGGAATTTGCAGCGTATGTCCACAAGACATCCTGTTACATACCCTTAAATTTTCATTCCATTCTACCACTAGGGGGCGATACAGTCACTTTTTAAATTTGCTGCATTTTAAGGCATTTTTTGTCATTTTCAGGCGTTGTACTTTGACGAACTCCTCCTACAGAATGTATGCAATCGACTTCAAATTTGGTCAGGATGATCTTGAGACCTTTATGATCAAAAGTTATCAAAATGGTGAGGTATGATCCAAGGACCTTGATGTGGCGTGGCGACCGTTTCGTGGCAACTTTGTGCCTGTCTCCGTGAAAAAAGAAGTTGTTGTAACTCCAAGGTACATAGTCCAATCTAGCCAAAATCTCTTGTGCATGATGCTGGTTCCGGGCTGAACAGATTCCAATGCAAAATAAATCACAAAAGCATAGCGCCACCTACTGGCAAAAGGAAATGACAAGCTTTATACTTTGATGTACTGCTCCTAGCCAGTGAACCAGATCGACTTCAAATTTGTTAAGGACAGCCTTAAGACCTTGTTGATGCATCATCCTGAATATTGTTGGATTTCGTTGAACCCCGTTGCCGTGGCAACGCTTTGTTCGCCATGAAAAAGGAAGTTGATTTTTCTGTGGTTTGCGATGGTCATGAACTTATGAATCTTCTCACACGTGTAATAGGTGATGTACATAAATATTTCGTATCAGATTCGTGCTTTGCCATTTGAAATTGCCTCGACAGCGCCCCCCTTAAATTTTCAATTAAGCTGCCCCAGCCCTACGTTTGACCTAGGTGCATGGAATTTGCTCGGCATATGTATCTAATGTGGACTTAAAAAAAGCCTCTTGGGACCATGCTCCAAACCAAACCGGAAGTTAGCCATTTTGATTTTTGTGTGTATTTTCATCACTTTCTCGTTTATTTACTTAAGAGGACAATTGACCTATTGAAACTAAACCACACCTCTCAAAGCAGTTCCTGATTACAGCAACAGCACAGACAACAGAATCAGCAACTAACACTTTTAAGCAGGCTTGGTACAGTTAAGAGCAAATTATACTGCTAGGGGGAGTGGCTTACACATCTCAAGGAGGCTTGGTACAGTTAAGAGAAAATTATAACTGTACCAAGCCTGCTTAAAAGTGTTAGTGTTTGTTGCTGATTCTGTTGTCTGTGCTGTTGCTGTAATCAGGAACTGCTTTGAGAGGTGTGGTTTAGTTTCAATAGGTCAATTGTCCTCTTAACTGCTAGGGGGAGTGGCTTTTACATCTCAAGGATATATATACTCAGACCAAACAAACCTTTACTCCAGTGTATTTGACTTCTGGAGGGATACTGAACTACTTGATTCTGCTAGGATAGACTAAGTATATTGTTCTTGCTTTCATAATTTGCTCTTAACTGTACCAAGTCTGCTTAAAAGTGTTTATTGTCTGTTGCTGATTCTGTTGTCTGTGCTGTTGCTGTAATCAGGAACTGCTTTGAGAGGTGTGGTTTAGTTTTAATAGGTCAATTGTCCTCTTAACTGCTAGGGGGAGTGGCTTTTACATCTCAAGGATATATATACTCAGACCAAACAAACCTTTACTCCAGTGTATTTGACTTCTGGAGGGATACTGAACTACTTGATTCTGCTAGGATAGACTAAGTATATTGTTCTTGCTTTCATAATTTGCTCTTAACTGTACCAAGTCTGCTTAAATCTTTATTGTCTGTTGCTGATTCTGTTGTCTGTTGTTGCTGTAATCAGGAACTGCTTTGACAAGCAGGTGGTTTAGTTTCAACAGGCAATTGTCCTCTTAACTGCTAGGGGGAGTGGCTTACACATCTCAAGGCATATAAAACTCAGACCAAACAAACCTTTACTCCAGTGTATTTGACTTCTGGAGGGATACTGAACTACTTGATTCTGCTAGGATAGACTAAGTATATTGTTCTTGCTTTCATAATTTGCTCTTAACTGTACCAAGTCTGCTTAAAAGTGTTTATTGTCTGTTGCTGATTCTGTTGTCTGTGCTGTTGCTGTAATCAGGAACTGCTTTGAGAGGTGTGGTTTAGTTTTAATAGGTCAATTGTCCTCTTAACTGCTAGGGGGAGTGGCTTTTACATCTCAAGGATATATATACTCAGACCAAACAAACCTTTACTCCAGTGTATTTGACTTCTGGAGGGATACTGAACTACTTGATTCTGCTAGGATAGACTAAGTATATTGTTCTTGCTTTCATAATTTGCTCTTAACTGTACCAAGTCTGCTTAAAAGTGTTTATTGTCTGTTGCTGATTCTGTTGTCTGTGCTGTTGCTGTAATCAGGAACTGCTTTGAGAGGTGTGGTTTAGTTTCAATAGGTCAATTGTCCTCTTAACTGCTAGGGGGAGTGGCTTACACATCTCAAGGATATATATATATATATACTCAGACCAAACAAACCTTTACTCCAGTGTATTTGACTTCTGGAGGGATACTGGACTACTTGATTCTGCTAGGATAGACTAAGTATATTGTTCTTGCTTTCATAATTTGCTCTTAACTGTACCAAGTCTGCTTAAAAGTCTTAGTGTTTGTTGTTGATTCTGTTGTCTGTGCTGTTGCTGTAATCAGGAAATGCTTTGAGAGGTGTGGTTTAGTTTCAATAGGTCAATTGTCCTCTTAACTGCTAGGGGGAGTGGCTTACACATCTCAAGGATATATATACTCAGACCAAACAAACCTTGCCTTACTCCAGTGTATTTGACTTCTGGAGGGATACTGAACCATTTGATTCTGCTAGGATAGACTAAGTATATTGTTCTTGCTTTCATAATTCTGCAGGAAAGTGACTGGAATTCAGGATGATGTGATATAATAGATAGTTTACATGGTTTCCATAAAGAAACTGGTTCTAACCAGCAGTATTTGCCATTTCAGGTCATTTTCAGGTAAAACTGTGTGTAACACCACACATACTGCCAAAAGCTTCTATTTATCACTTTAAAGCTCCCAAAACACATTTCTGCAGGAAAGTGACTGGAATTCAGGAATGTGAAATAATAGATAGTTTACATGGTTCCCATCAATAAACTGGCTCTAAACAGCATTTTCAGATAAAAACTTTGTGTAACACCACACATACTGCCAAAAGCTGCTATTTATCACTTTAAAGCTCCCAAAACACATTTCTGCAGGAAAGTGACTGGAATTCAGGATGATGTGATAGAATAGATAGTTTACATGGTTTCCATAAAGAAACTGGTTCTAAACAGCAGTATTTGCCATTTCAGGTCATTTTCAGGTAAAACTGTGTGTAACACAACACATACTGCCAAAAGCTTCTATTTATCACTTTAAAGCTCCCAAAACACATTTCTGCAGGAAAGTGACTGGAATTCAGGATGATGTGATAGAATAGATAGTTTCCATGGTTTCCATAAAGAAACTGGTTCTAAACAGCAGTATTTGCCATTTCAGGTCATTTTCAGGTAAAACTTTGTGTAACACCACACATACTGCCAAAAGCTGCTATTTATCACTTTAAAGCTCCCAAAACACATTTCTGCAGGAAAGTGACTGGAATTCAGGATGATGTGATAGACTAGATAGTTTACATGGTTCCCATCAATAAACCGGCTCTAAACAGCATTTTCAGATAGAAACTTTGTGTAACACCACACATACTGCCAAAAGCTGCTATTTATCACTTTAAGAGAGGAACAAACTACATTTCTGCCAGGATAGTGACTGAAATCTGGATAATGTTCATAGTTTACATGATTTCTATCAAGAAAGTGGCTGTAAACATCTGCTGATTTTCAAATTTCTTTTCATTTTCCTCTGACAGATAACTGTACCAAGTCTGCTTAAAAGTGTTTATTGTCTGTTGCTGATTCTGTTGTCTGTGCTGTTGCTGTAATCAGGAACTGCTTTGAGAGGTGTGGTTTAGTTTCAATAGGTCAATTGTCCTCTTAACTGCTAGGGGGAGTGGCTTACACATCTCAAGGATATATATATATATATACTCAGACCAAACAAACCTTTACTCCAGTGTATTTGACTTCTGGAGGGATACTGAACTACTTGATTCTGCTAGGATAGACTAAGTATATTGTTCTTGCTTTCATAATTTGCTCTTAACTGTACCAAGTCTGCTTAAAAGTCTTAGTGTTTGTTGTTGATTCTGTTGTCTGTGCTGTTGCTGTAATCAGGAAATGCTTTGAGAGGTGTGGTTTAGTTTCAATAGGTCAATTGTCCTCTTAACTGCTAGGGGGAGTGGCTTACACATCTCAAGGATATATATACTCAGACCAAACAAACCTTTACTCCAGTGTATTTGACTTCTGGAGGGATACTGAACCATTTGATTCTGCTAGGATAGACTAAGTATATTGTTCTTGCTTTCATAATTCTGCAGGAAAGTGACTGGAATTCAGGATGATGTGATATAATAGATAGTTTACATGGTTTCCATAAAGAAACTGGTTCTAACCAGCAGTATTTGCCATTTCAGGTCATTTTCAGGTAAAACTGTGTGTAACACCACACATACTGCCAAAAGCTTCTATTTATCACTTTAAAGCTCCCAAAACACATTTCTGCAGGAAAGTGACTGGAATTCAGGAATGTGAAATAATAGATAGTTTACATGGTTCCCATCAATAAACTGGCTCTAAACAGCATTTTCAGATAAAAACTTTGTGTAACACCACACATACTGCCAAAAGCTGCTATTTATCACTTTAAAGCTCCCAAAAACATTTCTGCAGGAAAGTGACTGGAATTCAGGATGATGTGATAGAATAGATAGTTTACATGGTTTCCATAAAGAAACTGGTTCTAAACAGCAGTATTTGCCATTTCAGGTCATTTTCAGGTAAAACTGTGTGTAACACCACACATACTGCCAAAAGGTTCTATTTATCACTTTAAAGCTCGCAAAACACATTTCTGCAGGAAAGTGACTGGAATTCAGGATGATGTGATAGAATAGATAGTTTCCATGGTTTCCATAAAGAAACTGGTTCTAAACAGCAGTATTTGCCATTTCAGGTCATTTTCAGGTAAAACTTTGTGTAACACCACACATACTGCCAAAAGCTGCTATTTATCACTTTAAAGCTCCCAAAACACATTTCTGCAGGAAAGTGACTGGAATTCAGGATGATGTGATAGACTAGATAGTTTACATGGTTCCCATCAATAAACCGGCTCTAAACAGCATTTTCAGATAGAAACTTTGTGTAACACCACACATACTGCCAAAAGCTGCTATTTATCACTTTAACGCTCCGAAAACACATTTCTGCAGGATAGTGACTGAAATCTGGATAATGTTCATAGTTTACATGATTTCTATCAAGAAACTGGCTGTAAACAGCAGTATTTGCAATTCCAGGTCATTTTTATGTAAAACTGTCGTAACGCCCGATTACGGCTAAAAGCTGCTATTCATCACTTTAACGCTCCGAAAACACATTTCTGCAGGATAGTGACTGAAATCTGGATAATGTTCAATAAGACATAGTTTACATGATTTCTATCAAGAAACTGGCTGTAAACAGCAGCATTTGCAATTCCAGGTCATTTTCATGTAAAACTGTAGTAACGCCCGATTACGGCTAAAAGCTGCTATTTATCACTTTAAAGCTCCAAAAACTTTCTCTTTCTCACTCACCCTCTCCTCTCTTCCACTCTCTTCTTTCAATCTCTATCTCTTTCACTCTCTATCTCTCACTCACGCACCCTCTCTCTTCTTTCAATCTCTCTCTCTTTCTCTCTAACTCACTCTTTCACTCTCTCTCTTTCTATCTCACTCACTCTCTCTTACTCTCTCTCTCTCTTTCACTCTTTCTCTCTCTTTCTCTAATCTCTTTGTTTCTCTATCTTACAATGCCTTTTCTCTCTTTCTCTCACACACAATTTCAGGTAGAACCTTCCCTGTGTTATCACCAGTTATGGCCAACAGTAACCCTCACGACTACTATTAATACTACTATTAATAATACAACAACTTTTCTTCTTCTACTACTATTGCTGATTCGACTATTTCTTCCCTTTAACCACTGATATTACTGCTCACTCTTTCGGATACTACTACCACTAATATAACTTCAGCTTCTAAAACTACGACTCTTCTTATGACTGCTTCTTCTACTATTACTACCACCTCTACAGTTTAACAGTTCAGCTTCCAGATTTTTCTTCATTGTATTTCAGCTCTTTCTTCTTTTGGTGATGCAGTTCAGCTTCCATCTCTGCCAGTTTTACAATTCAACTATCAGGTTTTTTTCAACAGTGCAGTTCTTTGCTTTTGGGCTTTTTCAGGAAAGTCATTTGAAACTTCCACATTTTCAGCAATACTCTGTGACTGATTTCAGCTTTCAGCATTCCAACGCATTTTCTGCAGGATTATTTTTTATTTATGCGATTGGACTTACTTTTATTTTCAAATGAAACTCAAATGTACTTCAAATGAACCCTAAACTAACCCTAAATGAACCCCATTGATACAGCTGTCTCAGAACTAACGTCTTCAACAGTAGCAGCCACACAGTCAAAATGTCTTGAAATGTTCTAGTTCTGTTTGGCTTCTTGACAATAACAAGGCTGTATTTGTGAAAATGACCTGAAATTATATAATCCTGCAGGCTTAATTCTGTGTGGCTGTGTAGCAACAAGGCTGTAAAGCCTTACAGCACAAAGTATATAATTCTGCGGATTTAATACTATTATTATTGTTGGAATGCTGATTAAGCATTCCAAGTATTGTTCTTCAAAGCTTTATTCTTATTATTCTAATGTGGCGTTTACTGTAGCATGAAAATTGTCAAAAGGCTGGAAAGTCCAGTTTTACATGCAAAATGACCTGAAATTGGCTTAATACTTTCTTCTTTATTCAGTTTCTTGATGAAAATCATATAAACTATATATTATTGAATGAACATTATCCAGATTTAGTCACCGTCCTGAAGAAATGTGTTTTGGGAGTAGTAACAAGGCGTGAGTCTATATTAGAGACAGTTTCTTGTATATAATGGAAAGTGGCTTCATACTATTATTTTACATGAAAATGACCTGAAATTCCAAATATTGCTTTTCAAAGCTTTATTTTCTTCAATTATTATATTTCTTCTGAGTTTTTTTGAAACTCAACTAGTTCTGCATACTTTCAGCTACAGAAACCATTCAACTATCTAATTATTCAGCTCTTTCAGGACATGGGTGCAAAGACTTGTCTTTTAATATGATTAAGCTTTTTTTTCTTAATCCCATTTCTTTTTTTGAATGGGATGTCTATGGAGAAAATCCTCTTAGACTAGAGTTTTCAACTTTGAAAATGACCTTCTGCATACTTTTTACAGACACAATTTAAACTTTAAAAAGTTGAGAAAACCTTCAACTATTAAGCTGATGATTCAGCACTTTAATATCTTTTAAACTTTTTAGCATTTACACAGTTTAACTTTTATGCTTTTTTCAGACCATTTCAGAGTTTATAATGAACTGTTATTGCACGGAATGTTCAGACCTAGAGTGCATGATGTCATCGCCAGAGTGGAGAGAGATAGAAAAATATTCTGAGTTTTTATAACAAGTTGCTTGACAATAAAATTTTCCCACCCAATACAATTTTTTCATGAAAAACCGAAATTGGAAATGTTGTGCCGTTTAGACATGTTTCTATGGAATCCAACAGACTTATTGAACATTTGATTCTGTGAGTTTTGGGAGTAGGAATGTGGCGAAAGCGACATGAACTCCATGTTAAATCTGAGGCCAATTTTCTACAGAAAGCAGAAAGTACAAGATTTCTAATCTGCTCTGAAGCTCACAGTTTTTTAAAACAACAAACATTAAAAATACATCTCTGCGTTCGTAGAGTCTTATCTGTCGGAAAATATCCATATATACTGTATAATTGGACTACATGGTTTTACTACTACAGGACTTTTGACAACTAGTACTTTGGTCTATCAATACCACTACAAACTATTTTATCAAGTCTTCTTCTACTACAGGTGCTACAATCACTACTACTACTACTACTACTACTACTACTACTACTACTACAACTTCTTCTTCTACTACTAGTATTAATACTACTACTACTACTACTACTACTATTACTACTACTACTATTACCGCTACTACTAATACTACTACTACAACTAATACTACTACTAAAACTTATTAATCTCCTACTAATACTACTTTTATTACTACTACTAATACTATTATTTAACAATTTCTTCTTCCACTACTACTACTACTATTACTTCTACTAATGCACTTCTTCTTCTACTAATATTACTACTACAACTCCTACTACTAATACTATTACTAATACTACTACTACTACAACTTCCTTTTCTACTACTAATACTACTATTACTACTTATACTAATACAACTTATTATTCTACCACTAATACTACTATTACTGCTACTACACAACATCTACGACCACTACTACTTTTACTACTAATACTACTATTACTACTACTACTACTACTACTACTACTACTACAACTTCTTCTACTACTACTACCAGGCCCGCCGACAGGGGGGGACAAACGGGTACGTTGTCCCGGGCCCTGGACTGGCCCTGGAATGGGGGGGCCCATAACTGGACCCCCATGAAGTTGGGATTAATTATTGTATGTATACTTCAAAATGTGTTGATTTAGAGAAGAAAAGTGCTTTATTTGCATTCAATTAATGACTCCTAGATTGTTTGCCTTCATTGCCCTTGAAAAAACGGCCAATAACCCCCTATCACCCCTATGCCAAAATGGTTTGGTCTTTGGAGAAGAAAAAAGACGACATCATTCCATTAGTGGTCAGTGCGCGAGTTGACTCAACATGCACAAGTCAGGAGCCCTGAAAAAAAAAGAAAGGCGAAAAAGAGAGGAAGAAGCCGAAAGCCTGAGGGGATCTCTTTATAAATATTTCAGAAAAGACTCAGGTGATGCTGCAGGTACCAGTAAAGGCAGCTGTGCAGCACAGCCAGGTAAGACACGGACAACTTTTTCCAGCCCCGTCGTCAAGTAACACAGGCACAGGCGGCGTGTCAAACATATTAGCGCAGCACCACATGAGCAAGTCACACGGAGATCAATATCAGACAGACAGGGGGCATTGAATAAGATAAGATAAGATAAGATAAGATAAGATAAGATAAGATAATCCTTTATTAGTCCCGCAGCGGGGAAATTTGCAGGCTTACAGCAGCATAGAGTTAAAGTGCACACAAGAGACATAGTAAGAAAGACAAGATAAAAATAAAAATGAAAATAAAAAATAAAATAAAAAAACAAGTATTATAAATAAGCAATAAAAACAGTAGAAAAACACAATAACTGAAATATAATATTTACAGACAGAAAAAAAAACTATATTAACTATTATTGCACAGTGTTTTTATTGTCATGTGGTCTGCTGGGAGCAGAGCTGGTTGTGCAGCCTGACAGCAGCAGGAAGGAAGGACCTGCAGTACCTCTCCTTCACCACCGGGGCTGAAGCAGCCGGTGGCTGAAGGAGCTGCACAGAGCTGCCAGGGCGTCCTGCATGGGGTGGGAGGTGTTGTTCATCAGGGATGACAGCTTGGCCATCACCCTCCTGTCTCCCACCACCTCCACCGTATCCAAATAATTTGATAACCACAACGGCTTTATTACACTGTGTTTCATACGCCTATATCTAATTGAATCTTAGAATATGCACATTACCCCGCAAATAGGCCCATGTCCAAATCAAATGTTTCAGGCAGGCACGCGCTGCGCACTCCAATCAGGCTGAATTGATTTGAGAATCATTCCCAGTCAGCTGAATTACAGCCAGTGTAACGCGGCTCATGGTTTAAAATAAGCCAGTGGCATGGCAACATGTGAAATTGCCATTTAGATAGAGTTGGATGTAACGAATGGGTTATAAACGTGACGTTTTGGGGTAGCCTGTAACTTAGTTTCTGATTGCCGTTAACTTGAAACTCGCCAGATGAATGGGCTCCGCCTTGTTCCCCAAACATTCTCTGGAAGTTCAGCGGACATAAACGCGGGTCTGGCGATAAATAAAAGTACCCTTGACATGATTCCCCTTGGTCAAGTGAAAAATGGTCGATGAAATGTGCAGTTAATGAGCTCTAAGTGAATACAATAGCGTGAGTTTTATTGTGGTATGATTCTGAAAGCCATAACTTCACTCAGTCCATATCCATAGCCTATCCAATTAAAGTTGTAAATAAAAAAAAAAAAATTTGGGGGGGGGGCCCATTGAGAGAATTTTGTCCCGGGCCCAGCCAAACCTGTCAGCGGCCCTGACTACTACTATTACTACTACTAATACTACTTATATTACTACTACAACTTCTTCTAATACTACTATTACTACTGCTACAACTTGTTATTCTACTACTAATACTACTAATACTACTATTACTACTAATACTACTACTACACAACTCCAGGATCACCTCATACAACATCACTTGTTTGAAAAATTCCAGTCTGGTTTCCGCAATGGCCACAGTACAGAAACAGCCTTGGTCAGGGTCACAAATGACCTCCTGATGGCAGCAGACACCGGCTCCCCATCTCTCCTCATCCTCCTGGACTTAACAGCTGCTTTTGATACGGTTGACCACAATATTCTCCTTCACCGCCTGCAATACACCATTGGACTATCAGGAAATGTAAAGAACTGGTTCACCTCGTACCTCACTGACAGAACTGAGCACGTTGCCCTGGGCAAAGCAAAATCACACACCAACAACGTCACCTGCGGTGTCCCCCAGGGCTCGGTGTTGGGCCCCACACTGTTCTCACTGTACATGCTCCCCCTGGGTAGTGTCATTAGCAGGCATGGCTTATCTTACCACTGCTATGCTGATGATACACAGCTCTACATCAGGACAACCCCACTTCTTCTGCCCCTCTGCCAACATCCACACTGACCACCTGCCTGGAGGAGATAGAGGCATGGATGAAGCTCAACTTCCTACAACTTAACAGCCATAAAACGGAAGCCATCCTTGTTGGCACGCCACATCAGCTCCGCTCCCCCACCATCACCAATATCACCTTCTCTGGCCAAAACATCCCCCTTTCCACATCCGTCACCAACCTCGGTGTTAAAATGGACCCACAACTTAATTTTGACACCCACATCAAACACCTCTGTAAGACAGCTTTATACCACCTCAGGAACATCGCCAAACTCCGCCAATCACTCACCCTGGCTGATGCAGAGAAGCTCGTCCATGCCTTTGTCTCCTCCAGGTTGGACTACTGCAATGCACTCCTCATTGGGATCCCTGGCAAGAGCATCCAGAGGCTCCAATACATTCAAAACAGTGCTGCCAGGGTCCTGATGAGGGTGCGCAAGCATGACCACATCACCCCCATCCTGAAATTACTGCACTGGCTCCCTGTCCCACTCAGAATTGAGTACAAGGTCTCCCTCCTCACCCACCAGTGCCTTCACGGACTTGCCCCCTCTACCTTCAGGAACTCCTCACCCCGAAAACCTCACGTACACTCCGTTCAGGATCCACTCACACCCTCCAAACCCGACATACGAAGCTGTGCACCATGGGTGATCGGGCCTTTTCTGCTGCTGCCCCTAGACTATGGAACGCCCTCCCTGACCACCTGAGGGCTCCACAGACTACAGCTCTTTTTAAACGGAACCTCAAAACCCATCTCTTTAAAAGAGCATTTAGCTAAACTTTCTTTGAGGTTCCCCCTTTTAATAGTTTTTTGTTATTTTTTTTTCTCTGTAGCACTTTGAGATTCTTGAATATAAAGTGCATTATAAATAAAATTTATTATTATTATTATTATTATTACTACTACATCTACTACCACTACTAATACTACTATAACTACTACTACAAATATTACTACTACTACAACTTCTTCAACTACTACTACTGCTATTAATACCACTACAACTATTACTACTACAACTTCTTCTTCTAATACTACTGTTACTACTGCTACAACTTATTATTCTACTACTAATACTACTATTACTACTACTACCACTACAACATCTACTACCACTACTACTTTTACTACTAATACTACTACAACTTCTTCTTCTACTACTACTACTACAACTTCTTCTACTACTACTACTACTACTACTACTTCTTCTTCTACTACTGCTATTAATACTACTACAACTATTACTACTACAACTTCTTCTAATACTACTACAACTATTACTACTACTATTACCGCTACTATTAATACTACTACTACAACTTATTAATCTCCTTCTAATACTACTATTACTACTACTAATACTAATATTTAACAATTTCTTCTTCCACTACTACTACTACTACTACTATAACTTCTTCTTCTTCTACTAATACTACTATTACTAATATTACTATTACTACTACAACTTGTACTACTAATACTATTACTACTAATAATAATACAACTACAACTTCACTTTCTACTATTAATACTATTACTACTACTATTAGAACTATTACTGCTACTACTACTTTCTCTAATCTCTGTTTCTCTATCTCTCAATCTCTTCCTCTCTCTCACACATAATTTCCAATTTCATTTTTAACACTATCCACACAAATGACATGTCTACGTCTTCAGAAGTTTCTTGGGATTCTCGAAATTAAGTTATTAAATTTATACGACTTTGTCACAGTTCTACTTCCATACACTCGCGTCTTTGAGTACTCAAAAGCGCTCTATAAATAAAATGTATTATTATTATTATTAGGGCCCGAGCACCGACAACGTCGGGCCGCATTGTAATCATAGTGTTTATTAGGGCCCGAGCACCGACAACATCGGGTCGCGAAGGCCCTATTGAAACTGTAGTGTTTTTTATTATCGGGCCCGACGCGCACACAGCGCGAGGGCCCGATCATCGCTGCTTGCAGGTTTAATTATTATTATTATTATTATTATTATTATTATTATTCTGCCAAATGAATTGCCTTTTTGAGGGCTTTATCATATTCAAAGTGTCAGAAAATTTGACATGCATATCAGGACTGGTGAAAATTTAGATATTTTCAAGGTCTCCCTATTGGATATGAAAAAATGGCTCGCTAGCGCCCCCTACAAAAAAACGAATTTCAATAAATTTACATTCGGACACCATGAGTCCAATTGACTTGAAATTTCTCACACATATGCACCTGAAGGAGCTCTACAAATAGCCCTCTTGAGACCCTAAACTCCGCCCCGAAATGTTTCGCCATTTTGAATTTTCTGAAAAACACATTTCTGCAAACTCCTCCTGAACGCTCAGTCCGATTTCCACCAAATTTCCTGTGATTCATTATTGGATCAATGTCATCAAAGGTTATCAAAGACATGTTGATATCTCATTTCGTTTCGAATATCTGGACCAATGAACTTGATAGGGGGCGTGGCTTCCTGCATCAATACACATAACGTAAATACCGTTTGACCGATAACCACGGAATTTGCAGCGTATGTCCACAAGACATCCTGTTACATACCCTTACATTTTCATTCCATTCTACCACTAGGGGCGATACAGTCACTTTTTAAATTTGCTGCATTTTAAGGCATTTTTTGTCATTTTCAGGCGTTGTACTTTGACGAACTCCTCCTACAGAATGTATGCAATCGACTTCAAATTTGGTCAGGATGATCTTGAGACCTTTATGATCAAAAGTTATCAAAATGGTGAGGTATGATCCAAGGACCTTGATGTGGCGTGGCGACCGTTTCGTGGCAACTTTGTGCCTGTCTCCGTGAAAAAAGAAGTTGTTGTAACTCCAAGGTACATAGTCCAATCTAGCCAAAATCTCTTGTGCATGATGCTGGTTCCGGGCTGAACAGATTCCAATGCAAAATAAATCACAAAAGCATAGCGCCACCTACTGGCAAAAGGAAATGACAAGCTTTATACTTTGATGTACTGCTCCTAGCCCAGGGCCGGCCCGAGGCATAAGCGATACAAGCGGGCGCGGGCCTCCTGACCGCCAGGGGGCCCCTATCGGAAAAAAAAAATTATAATTAAAAAAATAATAATAATAATAATATTAAATAACTTAAACAAGTGACCTGATTGAATGAAATAAAGAATACATCTATACAAGAAAATTCTGATTTTACGATCAATATATCTGCCAGCGTTCGAGTCATGCATATCAACTGCGTGCTCAATCTGCTGACAGATAATTCGCGGTCATAGACAGACACTGCATAATACTCAAGGTTAAGTTGGAAGGGACATATATAAGCATGTCATCTAAAAGGACGTATCTCTCTGGTGCCCAAAAACGGAAAAAGAAAAGGACAGAAGATGAGAAAAAAGAGCAAGATAAAGGTATGATTGCATGATTATTTAAAATATGTTTTGAACTCATTTGAGGGAGGAGCAGCTCAAGCTATCATAGGAGTTAGCTAGCTAGCTAGCGAGTTAATGTCATCTTATATTTGCCATCACATGAGCTATATTCATCAACAGTGTATGTATCTCATTAATATACATTTATCTAGGTGTATATCAGATGTCAACGATATTGGCAGTGTTTAGGATGTTCAATCAAACATGTACTGCTAGCTCTTGCCAGGCTTAATCTAACGTTAGCTCGCTGACTGAGGTGGACATTAGCACTAGTAGCTAGCTACATGAAAACAGTACTGTTTTATAAATGTGACATAGTGGTGAGTCTGACAGCGACTAAGTGCAGAGTCTTAGTCCGTGAGATATCGGTTTATATTGGAGGAAACAGCCAAAGGTGAACTTAACCTTCTAGGTGTAAGGGATGCAAGCTAGCATTGCTGTGCCTGTGCACGTTAGTAAAAGTGACATCTCAGCCAAAGATGGAGCACAATGTGCGCTCTGCTCTAAGATCTTTGTTGAGAGATGGCCTATTGGTCTTTATGAGAAAACACCATGTTGAAGTGAGGAGACGTCTGTGATGAAAATATACTTATATTGTATTAATATTATATTTAGGATGTTAAGTGTTCACCACACTGCAATTAGGCTGTGCCTTATTTTGCCTCACTAGAATAGGAATGGTTAGGTGTGGAATTGTTTGTTGATGAGTGTAAGTAATGATGGCAAAATAAACTCATTTTTCATAAACTCACTATCAACTATGCACTTTTGCAATGTTATTTTTTCAGGAACACTGTTGAAGTATTTTGGAGCACAACCAACTGTACCTGCCCCCGATGTGTCATCAAGTGTCAGTGCCTCCACAGCTGATGATACAGCAGGTGAGGTTTTTCTTGATGGCAAATGGCTACATAGTCTTTTAATATGACATGACACATTTAAAAAAAAAAAATTACATTTTTTTTATTTGTTGATTTATTTATTTTATCTTTGCAGGTTCACCCCCAGCAGACTTACAGTCACCTGAAAGTGAGGAAGAACTTTTACCCATTGAGGAACAGTTACCAGCATTGACAGTCACTGATACACCGACTTCAACCTCTGCCGGCATAACAGGTCAGTTAATCTAACAGTTTTTGTTTTGTGTTGCCTTACTTAACTGTGAAATATCTTGTGTTATGTTATGATTCTATTTTTGTATCTAATGTCCCTACAGGTCCTTCTACAGCATCCACTGCTATGGATGTCCCATCCACTCCCTCAACAAGCACTAGCTATCAAGGTGGATCAACAGCTCCTCCAATTGACCCAGCTGAATGGTCAGCCGGCATGACAGGTCAGTTAATCTAACAGTTTTTGTTTTATGTTGCCTTACTTAACTGTGAAATATCTTGTGTTATGTTATGATTCTATTTTGTATCTAATGTCCCTACAGGTCCTTCTACAGCATCCACTGCTATGGATGTCCCATCCACTCCCTCAACAAGCACCAGCTATCAAGGTGGATCAACAGCTCCTCCAATTGACCCAGCTGAATGGTCAGCATTCCTGTCTGACTCAGAAAGGACTGATCTGGTAAGAAGAGGGCCAGTGCAAATTAGTGACACCTTCACCTTCCCCAAAAAATCTGATGGTCGAAGCTTTCATTACCATTATACGTGTAGACAATTAGTTAATGGGGAAAAAATCAAGCGAAGCTGGCTAATTTATTCAAAGAAGAATGATGCGGTTTACTGCTTCTGTTGCAAATTATTCTCCAGAAAGTCCACAAAACTGTTAACAGAGGGACAGCGTGATTGGGTCAATGTAGGAGCTTTTCTGAAACAGCATGAGAATAGTGTAGATCACTGCAGCAATATGATGAAGTGGAAAGACTTTGCCCTCCGTCTTTCTAAGCAGAAGACTATTGATGCGACAGAAATGGCTCTTTTGGAGGCAGAAAGAAATCGTTGGAGAGATGTTCTCACACGTTTGATTAGCATCATTCAGTCTTTGGCAGAGAGGAATCTTGCTTTCAGGGGTTCTGTCGATACTTTGCATCAGGCCAACAATGGGAACTTCCTGAAAGAGGTAGAACTGATGGCAAAATTTGACCCGGTGTTAAAAGACCACATCAGGAGAATTGATAGTGGAATGCAGCACAACACGTACCTGGGTAAGACTATCCAAAATGAGCTGATAGAGTGTATCAGTGACAAAATAATGGAGGCAATGGTGGCAGAAATCAAGGACTGCAAATATTATGCCATCATATTAGACTGTACACCTGATGTTAGTCACCAGGAACAAATGTCTGTTGTGGTGCGCACAGTCACTCTGGGCAAAACACCAGAAATAAAAGAGCACTTTTTGGGATTTCTCATAGCTCCACAATCCACTGGCCTGGGTTTGTCCAATTTAATCCTTAACAGGCTTGAGGAATTGAACATCCCTTTTCAGGACTGTCGGGGGCAGTCTTACGACAATGGGGCCAATATGAAGGGGAAGAACAAAGGTGTGCAGGCTAGGCTCTTGGTCAAAAATCCAAGAGCTTTTTATGTGCCTTGCAGTGCTCATACCTTGAATCTGACCGTCTCAGATGCAGCCAAAGCATCAACTGATGCTTCTCGTTTTTTCGGAAATGTGGAGAAGGTATACAATTTGTTCGCTGGGTCCACTCAAAGGTGGGCCATCTTACGGCAGTTTGTTGACCTCACCCTCAAGTCCTGGAGTGAGACGCGCTGGGAAAGCCGCATCAAAAGCATTGAAGCTTTGCGCTACCAGGCAGAGAAGGTGAGGGAAGCCCTGTTAGAAGTAAGGAATAAAGCCACTGACCCTGTAGTGGCTGTTGAAGCCAACTCCCTTGCTGAAGAAATAGGGTCATTTCGGTTTCAGATTTGTTGTGCTGTCTGGTTTGACATTTTGACGAAAATTAACATCACCAGCAAGCTGCTACAGTCAACCAACATGCAGCTTGATGTAGCTGTAAACCTTGTACACAAGAACAAAAGTGAACTGATCATTTACCGGCAAAAAGGCTTCTCTGATGCACAGACATCTGCAAAAGAGATTTGTGAGCGGATGAATACAGAAGCAGTTCTAAAAGAGAAGCGATTGCGCTCTACAAAAAGGCACTTTGCTTATGAGGCTGCAGATGAACCGTTGGCAGATGCAATGAAGAGGCTAGAAGTGTCCTTTTTTAATGCTGTTGTCGACTGTAGCATTCAGTCATTGGAGGATAGATTTCATTCTCTAAGCGAGGTCAAAGAAAACTTTGGAGTGCTGCTCAATTTTAAGGAGCTCGATCGAAAGGTCCAGAGGGAACAATGTGAGCTTCTTGGGGAAAAACTCGTGTGGAGAGGAGGCTGATGTTGATGGTAGCGCACTGGCTGTAGAGATCGAGAGTCTTCCTGAATTTCCCCAAACCATGACCGCCCTTGAGCTGCTCACATACCTCTCACAAAACGAGATGTGTGAGGTTTACCCAAATCTTTGGGTAGCTCTCAGGATAGCCTGCACTCTGCCTGTGACAGTTGCCTCAGCAGAGAGGAGCTTTTCCAAGCTAAAATTAATTAAAACATACCTGAGATCATCGATGGCTCAGGAAAGATTAAGTGGACTTTCTGTTATTAGTATTAATAGCAAAGTTGGCCAAGCAATATCATATAATGATGTCATCAATGACTTTGCCTCCCGAAAAGCTAGGAAGGAAAGATTTTGAGGACAGTTACATTGTATTGAGACAGTTGGGAATATTTTCACAATAATTGATTGTTGAACCCTTGCTGTCATGTTACTGACTTATCAGTTTTGTTATTATCGTTTATTTGAATGTTTTGAAACAGTTTGATTTTAGAAGTTCCAAATAGTTAGTTTAAAAGGTTAATTGAATACTGAGTCACTTTCATTATTTAATCTATGTATCTATGTAACGTTCTATTTTTTATTATATTCATGCTTGTCTATTTTGGTTTTATTTTGTAATTGGAAATTGCTAACTTAATACGCATTTGCACAGTTGCAAATTATTTATTTAATATGTTTGTGATCGTTTGTTTGGAATACAGAGGCACTATCATTATTTATTTTTTATTTTTTAATGTTATTTTTGATAATATTAATGTTTGTGTATTTTGATTTCAGTTTAAGATTGCACATTTACAAATCTGTTGAAAGATCTGTTTATTAAACTGATACTTTAAAAAAAATACAAATGCTGTTGTATTTAATTATTTTACAATTTAACTTCAGTAAACCACACTTGATGCTTCACTTTGAATATGAAAGTTTAAAATAAATCTGTGATCTAAGTGCCCTCTAAGGTTAAAAGGTGACTGTTTTGGTGTAAATAACGACTATAATAATACAGGGGTCTATCAAGGGACAAAAGTCTAGAATATTTTTGGCATGAGAGCAACTGAATGAGCCTTCCAGGCCCAAGAGGTTCAAATTTGTTAAGGACAGCCTTAAGACCTTGTTGATGCATCATCCTGAATATTGTTGGATTTCGTTGAACCCCGTTGCCGTGGCAACGCTTTGTTCGCCATGAAAAAGGAAGTTGATTTTTCTGTGGTTTGCGATGGTCATGAACTTATGAATCTTCTCACACGTGTAATAGGTGATGTACATAAATATTTCGTATCAGATTCGTGCTTTGCCATTTGAAATTGCCTCGACAGCGCCCCCCTTAAATTTTCAATTAAGCTGCCCCAGCCCTACGTTTGACCTAGGTGCATGGAATTTGCTCGGCATATGTATCTAATGTGGACTTAAAAAAAAGCCTCTTGGGACCATGCTCCAAACCAAACCGGAAGTTAGCCATTTTGATTTTTGTGTGTATTTCATCACTTTCTCGTTTATTTACAGGCGTTACACTTTGACGAACTCCTCCTAGGGATTTAATCGGATCCAGTACAATCTAAAGACATTAATGATTAAAAGTTATCAGTGCTGTTGCTGTAATCAGGAACTGTTTTGAGAGGTGTGGTTTAGTTTCAATCGGTCAATTGTCCTCTTAACTGCTAGGGGGAGTGGCTTACACATCTCAAGGAGGCTTGGTACAGTTAAGAGCAAATTATGAAAGCAAGAACAATATACTTAGTCTATCCTAGCAGAATCAAGTAGTTCAGTATCCCTCCAGAAGTCAAATACACTGGAGTAAAGGTTTGTTTGGTCTGAGTATATATATATCCTTGAGATGTGTCACTCCCCCTAGCAGTTAAGAGGACAATTGACCTATTGAAACTAAACCACACCTCTCAAAGCAGTTCCTGATTACAGCAACAGCACAGACAACAGAATCAGCAACAAACACTAACACTTTTAAGCAGGCTTGGTACAGTTAAGAGCAAATTATGAAAGCAAGAACAATATACTTAGTCTATCCTAGCAGAATCAAGTAGTTCAGTATCCCTCCAGAAGTCAAATACACTGGAGTAAAGGTTTGTTTGGTCGGAGTATATATATCCTTGAGATGTGTAAGCCACTCCCCCTAGCACTTAAGAGGACAATTGACCTATTGAAACTAAACCACACCTCTCAAAGCAGTTCCTGATTACAGCAACAGCACAGACAACAGAATCAGCAACTAACACTTTTAAGCAGGCTTGGTACAGTTAAGAGCAAATTATACTGCTAGGGGGAGTGGCTTACACATCTCAAGGAGGCTTGGTACAGTTAAGAGAAAATTATAACTGTACCAAGCCTGCTTAAAAGTGTTAGTGTTTGTTGCTGATTCTGTTGTCTGTGCTGTTGCTGTAATCAGGAACTGCTTTGAGAGGTGTGGTTTAGTTTCAATAGGTCAATTGTCCTCTTAACTGCTAGGGGGAGTGGCTTTTACATCTCAAGGATATATATACTCAGACCAAACAAACCTTTACTCCAGTGTATTTGACTTCTGGAGGGATACTGAACTACTTGATTCTGCTAGGATAGACTAAGTATATTGTTCTTGCTTTCATAATTTGCTCTTAACTGTACCAAGTCTGCTTAAAAGTGTTTATTGTCTGTTGCTGATTCTGTTGTCTGTGCTGTTGCTGTAATCAGGAACTGCTTTGAGAGGTGTGGTTTAGTTTCAATAGGTCAATTGTCCTCTTAACTGCTAGGGGGAGTGGCTTACACATCTCAAGGATATATATACTCAGACCAAACAAACCTTTACTCCAGTGTATTTGACTTCTGGAGGGATACTGGACTACTTGATTCTGCTAGGATAGACTAAGTATATTGTTCTTGCTTTCATAATTTGCTCTTAACTGTACCAAGTCTGCTTAAAAGTCTTAGTGTTTGTTGTTGATTCTGTTGTCTGTGCTGTTGCTGTAATCAGGAAATGCTTTGAGAGGTGTGGTTTAGTTTCAATAGGTCAATTGTCCTCTTAACTGCTAGGGGGAGTGGCTTACACATCTCAAGGATATATATACTCAGACCAAACAAACCTTTACTCCAGTGTATTTGACTTCTGGAGGGATACTGAACCATTTGATTCTGCTAGGATAGACTAAGTATATTGTTCTTGCTTTCATAATTCTGCAGGAAAGTGACTGGAATTCATGGAAATAATGATGTTTACATGGTTCCCATCAATAAACTGGCTCTAAACATCATTTTCAGATAAAAACTTTGTGTAACACCACACATACTGCCAAAAGCTGCTATTTATCACTTTAAAGCTCCCAAAACACATTTCTTGACTGGAATTCAGGATGATGTGATAGAATAGATAACATGGTTTCCATAAAGAAACTGGTTCTAAACAGCAGTATTTGCCATTTCAGGTCATTTTCAGGTAAAACTGTGTGTAACACAACACATACTGCCAAAAGCTTCTATTTATCACTTTAAAGCTCCCAAAACACATTTCTGCAGGAAAGTGACTGGAATTCAGGATGATGTGATAGAATAGATAGTTTCCATGGTTTCCATAAAGAAACTGGTTCTAAACAGCAGTATTTGCCATTTCAGGTCATTTTCAGGTAAAACTGTGTGTAACACCACACATACTGCCAAAAGGTTCTATTTATCACTTTAAAGCTCGCAAAACACATTTCTGCAGGAAAGTGACTGGAATTCAGGATGATGTGATAGAATAGATAGTTTCCATGGTTTCCATAAAGAAACTGGTTCTAAACAGCAGTATTTGCCATTTCAGGTCATTTTCAGGTAAAACTTTGTGTAACACCACACAAACTGCCAAAAGCTGCTATTTGTCACTTTAAAGCTCCCAAAACACATTTCTGCAGGAAAGTGACTGGAATTCAGGATGATGTGATAGACTAGATAGTTTACATGGTTCCCATCAATAAACCGGCTCTAAACAGCATTTTCAGATAGAAACTTTGTGTAACACCACACATACTGCCAAAAGCTGCTATTTATCACTTTAACGCTCCGAAAACACATTTCTGCAGGATAGTGACTGAAATCTGGATAATGTTCATAGTTTACATGATTTCTATCAAGAAACTGGCTGTAAACAGCAGTATTTGCAATTCCAGGTCATTTTTATGTAAAACTGTCGTAACGCCCGATTACGGCTAAAAGCTGCTATTCATCACTTTAACGCTCCGAAAACACATTTCTGCAGGATAGTGACTGAAATCTGGATAATGTTCAATAAGACATAGTTTACATGATTTCTATCAAGAAACTGGCTGTAAACAGCAGCATTTGCAATTCCAGGTCATTTTCATGTAAAACTGTAGTAACGCCCGATTACGGCTAAAAGCTGCTATTTATCACTTTAAAGCTCCAAAAACTTTCTCTTTCTCACTCACCCTCTCTCTCTCTTCTCTCTCTCTTTCAATCTCTATCTCTTTCACTCTCTATCTCTCACTCACGCACCCTCTCTCTTCTTTCAATCTCTCTCCTTCCCCACCTTTCACTCACTTGATCACTCTCTCTCTCACTAGATCACTCGCTCTCTTTCTCTCTAACTTGCCCACTCTTTCTCTCTCTCTCCCTTTCACTCTCTCTTTCTCTCTCACTCACTCACCCTCTCTCTCTCTTTCAGTCTTTCTCACTCACTCACCCCTCTCTCTCTTTCTTTCTCACTCACTCTCTCTCTTTCTCTCTCTTTCTATCTCACTCTCTCTCTCTTTCTCTCTCACAATCTCTCACCCTCACTCTCTTTACTCTCACTCACTCACTCTCTCTTTCTCTCTCACTTGCTCACTCTTTCTATCTCACTCACTCTCTCTCTCCCTTTCACTCTCTCTTTCTCTCTCACCCTCTCTTTCTCTCTCACTTGCTCACTCTTTCTATCTCACTCACTCTCTCGCTCTCTCTCTCCCTTTCACTCTCTCACCCTCTCTCTTCTTTCAATCTCTCTCCTTCCCCACCTTTCACTCACTTGATCACTCTCTCTCACTAGATCACTCGCTCTCTTTCTCTCTAACTTGCCCACTCTCTCTCTCTCTCCCTTCACTCTCTCTTTTCTCTCACTCACTCACCCTCTCTCTCTCTTTCAGTCTTTCTCACTCTCACCCTCTCTCTTTCTCTCACACTCTCTCTTTCTATCTCACTAGATCACTCGCTCTCTCTTTCTCTTCAATCTCTCACCCTCACTCTCTTTACTCTCTCTCTCTCTCTCTCTGCATGCTGGGAGCGAGTTGTGTGAGTGAGTCGGGAGCGTGTGCGTTTCAATCTTGATTTATTTTTGTTTGTAATGAATTATAAATTAATGAGAGTGCACTGGTGATAGTTTACTTTATTAACACTTGTTTTCTGGGGGTTTAGGGGTTTTGTGTGTGGGGTTGTGCCTGCCGGCGTAATCGCCGGTCGGCGTCTTGCGTTGACGCCATGGTGAATGGCGGTTTCGCTCAGCTCACGAGGAAGCATGGCATCAAAGTTGGTGCCAGTTTCCCGTGTAGCGTGGAGGACATCGGGCTGGCTGTGGGGGAAGTAGTCGGGCATGGCAGCGTGAAATCGGCCGCTCGAATGAACAGTGCCGTGGTCCTCTTCCTGGACCAGGTGGAGAAGGTGAACCGCGTCGTCGAGACGGGCCTCACGGTGAATGGAATGTTTGTGCAAGTGCTGCCGCTGATACTGCCGGCGACAAGAATAACCTTGTCAAATGTCCCTCCTTTTATCACCGACGAGTTTCTCAGTAGAGAGCTATCCAGACATGGAAAAATCGTATCACCGATGAAAAAGATCCTGTCTGGGTTTAAGTCTCCTTTGATGAAGCACGTAGTGTCTCACCGGAGACACATATATATGATACTTAACAATCGGGAGGCGGAGCTCAACCTCCGTTTTCATGTTAAAGTAGATGATTATGATTACGTGATTTTTGCTTCCTCGTCGGTGATGAAATGCTTTGGTTGTGGTGTGGAGGGACACACCGTGAGGGCCTGTCCGGGCGCGGGGAGCCGGCTCCGCCTGGCCCGGGGGGCAGCGGAGACCCCCGCCGCTCCGCCGGTTGCAGCGGGGCGGGGGGGGCTCTCCGCGGAGCTCGGTTCCGCGGATGTGGCTACCCCAACGGAGGGGCGTGCCGTTGCGGGGCCGAGTGCGGTTCTCGAGGGGCTGATCGCCCCCCCCTGCACGACGGTGTGCAGGGCTGCCGTGTGCGACACTGAGGACGGTGCAGGAGTGCACAATGGTGAGGTGGAGGTGGGTGAGAGTGAGGTGAGTGTGGAGAAACTAGTTAAAAAATACAAAAAAATGGAAGAAAAGGGGATGGGTGAGGAAAATATAGAGGCAAGAGGTGGGGGGGAGAAGAATGTGAAAGAGGTGAGCGAGTTTAGCAAGGCACAGGGTAAACCAGCTGAGGTTGAAATGGGCGAGAGTGAGGTCAGTGGGGTAGAATTAAGTAAAAAATACAAAAAGGTGGGAGAAAATGAGATGAGTGAGGGAATTACTGAGACGTTAGGAGGAAGTGGTGGGGAGGAAAATATGAAAGAGGTGACCGAGATTAGCGAATCACTGGGTAAACCATCTGAATCAGAGGAAACAGTAGGTGAGGCTGGGGAAGCCAGTGAGATGCAGGGGCGAGAAGAGGGCAGCTCATGGGCGGAACGGGTAGAAGAAGAGGAGATGGTGGTGAAGGAGGAAGCAGCAGCAGAAGGAAGGCCAAAGCCTGCAGCAAAACGCAGAGGGAAGGCTAAAAGCAAAAGCAGTGAGGCAAAGGCAGTCAGGTTGGGGAAAGACAAGCAGGCTGGGAAAAAGCAAACCGAGAAGACGGACAGTGACAGTGGAGAGGAAAGTCTCTCGGATGACAGTGACATCTTGCCCATGGAGAAGCTAAGTTGCAGTCAGCAAAAGAAAATATATTCTTCGGAAAAAATTAAGTCCTTTCTTCAGGACACCAAGAATGTGAAAGGAGTTAAAATCGAGGAATATTTCCCAGACATTCCAGCTTTTTATTATTCTGCCAGATTTTATGCGAACAACCGACTGGAGTATGGCATTACAGAACAGGAAATGTATAGACTGAGGAAACTGGTGCTGAAAGCGAGAAAGCAGATGAACAGCAGTGAGCATAGAAACTCCAATGTGTGTTTTAACTAAATTAATGGTTTTATTACTTTTATTTTTTTATTGGTTCGTTTTAAATATCTCACTCATGACCGACGTTTTTAGTATGGGAAGTCTTAATGTTAATGGAGCAAGGGAGGCAAAAAAAGGGCACTCATTTACGAGACTTTTAAAACAAAACAATTGGATGTCCTTTTTCTACAAGAGACCCATAGTTGTTGTGAGAACGAGGGAGTGTGGAGAAGGGAATGGGAAGGAGAGGTAGTCCTGAGCCACAACACCAGTCTCAGTGGCGGAGTGGGCTTCCTCTTCTCAAGGAGTTTCGCTCCAGTCTCCATGGAGGTAGAGCATGTTATTATGGGGAGGTTGCTTTTAATTAAAGCACGGTTTGAGCAATTTAATATGGTTTTTATAAATGTCTATGCTCCAACCAACGGTATAGAGAGGAAGCTTTTTTAGAAAAAATAGCCGATGAATTAAATAGGTGCAACTCGGAGGATTATTTATTCTTGGGTGGGGATTTTAATTGTACAGAAAATGCGGCGTTGGATCGCAATCATGCAGAGCCACATCCAGCCTCTCAACATGCACTGAGGCAGCTGGTCTTTTCTCATGGCCTGGTGGACGTGTGGAGAAGGATGCATGCAGACTGCCGACAGTACACATGGTCCCACCTCAGAGAGGGTAGGATCTCCTTAGCTAGGCTTGATCGTTTTTATGTTTTTAAACATCATTTTAACATTTTAAAATGTAAAATGATCCCACTGTTTTTAGTGATCATTCCTTGTTTGTATGTCATGTTTTAATTAGAATTTTAAGCCAAAAAGTGCACATTGGCATTTTAACTCTGTTTTAACATTGGACAGAAAGTTTAAGGATGTTTTTTTTTTTGGGATGTTTTTAGGCAGACAAAGGGGGATTTTAGTAGTCTTAGGCAGTGGTGGGACCATGGAAAGACTCAAATCAGCTTTTATGTCAGCAGCACACCCTCAATGTCTCACAGAGACATCACTAGATCTATGAAGGACTTGGAGACTGTTATAGTGGAGCTGGAAAAGATGAGTGAATCATCTGGAGAATCGAGGACATATTGAAGTCCTCAAAAGAAAAAAAGCTAGCATTAGCTAACCTGCTGGACACCAAAGTACAGGGTGCACTGGTCAGGTCCCGAGTTTCAGAACATTGCGGAGATGGATGTTCCCTCTAGCTTTTCTTCGGCCTGGAGAGGAAGAATGGACAGAGGCGGGTAATCCACACACTGCTCTCAGACACAGGGCAGGAGCTGACAGAGCCAGGGCAGATAAGAGCAAGGGCTGTTGAGTTCTATTCCTCACTCTACTCTTCGGAGTATGAGGAGAAGGACATATTGGAGGGGTCTCACTGGTGGACTACCTCAGGTCTCTACTGAGACCAACTCACAGTCTTGAAGGGCCTCTGAGATTGAAGAACTGCTTGCCGCCCTGCAGAGCATGCAGGGCGGAGGGCTCCCGGGCATCGACGGTCTGACAGTGGAATTTTACAAAGCATACTGGGAAATTTTATCCGCAGACTTTTGGATGTTTTTAATGAGAGTCTGGCCTCTGGCTCAATGCCCATGTCCATGCCGCAGAGCAGTCATCACGCTGCTCCCAAAGAAAGGGAATTTGCAGGACATTAAGAACTGGCGACCTGTGTCTTTGCTTTGTGTGGATTACAAGCTTCTGTCCAAAGCCTTTGCCAACAGGCTGAGGGAAGCTATGGAGCAGTCCATCCATCGGGACCAGACCTACTGTGTGCCCGGCAGGTCCATGGTGGACAATGTCTGCCTGATTCGGGATGTCTTGGAGGTCTCTAAGTCTCATTGGTTTTGATACTGGTTTGATTTCTCTAGACCAGGAAAAGGCATTTGACCGCGTTGAACACAACTTCCTCTGGAAAATTATGGAGAAATTTGGGTTCAGCGCTGGTTTATAGCCAGGATCAAAGTTTTGTACAGTGAGGTTGAGAGTGTGCTGAAATTTAACGGCGGTCTGTGTGCTCCTTTTAGAGTGTGTAGAGGTGTTAGACAGGGCTGTGCTCTGTCCGGGATGCTCTATGCACTCTCCCTGGAACCCTCCTCAGCAAAATACGTCTTAATATTGAAGGTCTGGTTTTACCTGGTTTTAATGAGAACATTGTTTTATCGGCCTATGCTGATGATGTCATTGTTTTTATTAAGAGCCAAAGGGATGATGGATATTTTAAAAATATTATTAATGATTTTACTATTTTTCGGAAGCAAGGGTTAACTGGAAAAAGAGTGAAGCCCTTGCTGTTGGTGAATGGTCTGACG
The DNA here is from genome assembly GCF_027596085.1 of Anoplopoma fimbria. Classification (NCBI taxonomy): domain Eukaryota; kingdom Metazoa; phylum Chordata; class Actinopteri; order Perciformes; family Anoplopomatidae; genus Anoplopoma; species Anoplopoma fimbria. The sequence goes on along the minus strand of NC_072468.1, from coordinate 14,862,385 downwards.
GTCTCCTGGTTCTTCCCCAGAGCCTTGCCTGGAGAAGGATGGTTAAAGTATCTCGGTGTGTTTCTCGGGAATGGGAACCATTGTCCAGAAGAACTGGGAGACCGTCATGGGAAAAGCAGAAGAAAAACTGAAAAATGGAAATGGCTGCTGCCCTCAAATGTCTTATAGGGGTAGAGTTTTGGTTTTAAATAATCTTGTTGCATCCCTTTTGTGGCATCGTCTGTCGTGTGTGGACCCCCCTCTGGCTTACTAGCCCAAATCCAAAAAAGATGGTTGATTTTTTTGGGATGGGTCTGCACTGGGTGCCACAGGGAGTGCTGTTTTTATCTAGAGAGGAGGGGGACAGGGCCTCATCCACCTGGCCAGCAGAACAGCCACTTTAGAATTCAGTTTTTAAAAAGTTTCTGTCTGGGCCGAGAGATTTGGTGTGGAGGAATGTGACCAGCTGTATCCTCAGAGATGTGAGTAACCTGGGGCTGGATACTGCTCTGTTTTTAACTGATTCTAAATTTTTAAAATTGAATGGGTTACCTCCGTTTTATCAGGGTGTTTTTAAGTCTTGGGCCCTTTTTAATCATAAAACATGTGAGGAAGCTTAACTCTGTACTGGTTGTTGAAGGAGCCACTGGTCCATGGGGCCAGGCTGGACATCACCAATAGTACCACCCGGGCTGCTGACGGGGGCACTGTATAGGTCAAGGGACTGTTTGCCTGCAGCAGCTGTTGGAGGCTGGGGCCAGAGCTGGACAATGCTGGGGCCCTGGGCACTCTGCTGGGCCTTCGTTCACACAGAGTGGCTGGGAGACTCCTGGAGCTCTGGAGGCAGAGGCTGACCATTGAGGAGAAAAGACCTCTGGTGGACTACAACGTAGGGGGAGCCACACCAGACCCCGCTGACCCTTTCCCTGATGTCCACCTGAGCCCAGTGGTAGGGGAGCTGACAGGCCCCCTGCTCAGCCCCCTGTTGCCCAGATAAGCTCTCCATGAACAAGGCTGACATTAAAAGAACGATCTGAAATGCTAACTGCACAAAAGCATCAACCGAGCCGGGCTGAGACCCCCCACTGTGTGGACCAACAGGTTAGGGGGCGCATTGGGCCCGCCCACAGTGGAAGTTGTTTTATAAACCTCCCTTAAAGAAACGAACTGCCGACCTCCAGTGGAGAATTTTACATGGTGCCATCGCCTCCAATTCTTTTATTTCTGTTCTTAATCCAGTTGTTTCTAGCACATGTCCTTTTTGTAATCTCCGTGAGACTGTTTTTCATGTTTTTACTGAGTGTAGGAGGCTCACAGTTTTACACTCTTTTAGCATTGGTTTTTAATTTGTTTGGTGTCAGCTTTTTTCTGAGAATGTCTTTATCATGGGGGCTGTGTACAAAAAAAGAAAAAAGACAAGTGGCAATTATTAAATTATCTCTTCGGGAGAAGCAAAAATGGCAATCTATATTAGTAGGAAAAACCGGTGGAAAACAGAGAAGGACAAGATTCACGCACGGTCTGGCTCTGTAACATCAGGGCCAGGCTGTGGCTGGAGTACACGTTTTATAGGAATATTGGGGATTTGGACACTTTTAAAAATCGCTGGTGCTATAAGAACATTGTCTAGAGCCAGAGTCTGTTTGAGTATAAGTTTTAGAAGTTTGCGATTGGGGATGTAGATGCTGTTTAAACAGCGCTGGTGTTTTTACAATAATATTTCGAGTTTAAGAGACGCACAAATTGCACTTTATTAATGTTCATGCTATCTCACTCACTCTTGCTCTCTCTCTCCCTTACACTCTCTCAAAATGACTCTCTTTATTTAGATCACTCTCCTCTCTCTCTCTCTCACCCTCCTTCCCCCTCTTTCACTCGATCACTTTTAGTTGGATAATTATTGTCAAGAAACTGGCTGTAAACAGCAGCATTTGCAATTCCAGGTCACATGTAAAACAAATAGCTAAAAGCTGCTATTTATCACTTTAAAGCTCCAAAAATGTTTTCACTCACTCTCTCTTCCATTGTAAATATCTCTCACTCACGTCTTTTTCAATCTCTCTCCTTCCCCAACTCACTTGAACTCTCTCTCTCAAGATCATCTCTCTTTCTCTCTAACTTGCCCACTCTTTCTCTCTCTCTCCCTTTCACTCTCTCTTTCTCTCTCACTCACTCACTCTCTCTCTTTCAGTCTTTCTCACTCACTCACCCTCTCTCTCTTCTCTCTCACTCTCTCTTTTCTATCTCACTAGATCACTCGCTCTCTCTTTCTCTCTCACAATCTCTCACCCTCACTCTCTTTACTCTCACTCACTCACCCTCTCTTTCTCTCTCACTTGCTCACTCTTTCTATCTCACTCACTCTCTCTCTCCCTTTCACTCTCTCTTTCTCTCTCACCCTCTCTTTCTCTCTCACTTGCTCACTCTTTCTATCTCACTCACTCTCTCGCTCTCTCTCTCCCTTTCACTCTCTCACCCTCTCTTCTTCTTCAATCTCTCTCCTTCCCCCTTTCACTCTCTCTCTTTCTCTCTCACTAGATCACTCGCTCTCTCACTCTCTTTACTCTCACTAGATCACTCTCCCTCTCTCTCTCACCCTCCTTCCCCCTCTTTCACTCGATCACTCTCTCGTAGTTGACGCCACGTTACATTATTGTCAAGAAACTGGCTCGAAACAGCAGTATTTGCCAATTTCAGGTCATTTTCATGTAAAACTGTACTTAACGACCGATATCTGCCAAAAGGATGCTATTTATCACTCTAAAGATCCTAAAAAACATTTCTGGAAGATATAGACTCCAAACTCGATATCGTCAAGAAACTGTCTCTAAACGGCCTTATTTGCCATTTTCAGGTCATTTTCATGTAAAACTGTTTCTTGACAATAATGTAACGTGGCGTCAACTAGAGTTTTACATGAAAATGACCTGAAATTGGCAAATACTGCTGTTTAGAGCCAGTTTCTTGACAATAATGTAACGTGGCGTCAACTAGAGTTTTACATGAAAATGACCTGAAATTGGCAAATACGGCCGTTTAGAGCAGTTTCATGACAATAATGTAACGTGGCGTCAACTAGAGTTTTACATGAAAATGACCTGAAATTGGCAAATACGGCCGTTTAGAGCAGTTTCATGATGGAAAACATATAAACTATATATTATTGAACATTATCCAGATTTCAGTCACCGTTCTGAAGAAATGTGTTTTGGGAGTAGTAATGTGGCGTTTACTATAGTTTTACATGAAAATTGGCAAATATCGGGCGTTAAGATATCGGGCGGTGAGTCCAGTTTTACATGAAAATGACCTGAAATTGGCAAATATGTGTTTAGAGCAGTTTCTTGACAATAATGTAACGTGGCGTCAACTAGAGTTTTACATGAAAATGACCTGAAATTGGCAAATACTGCTGTTTAGAGCCAGTTTTTGACAATAATTGACTAGAATGAAAATGATGAAATTGGCAAATACTGCGTTTAGAGCCAGGACAATAATGTAACGTGGGTCAACTAGAGTTTTACATGAAAATGACCTGAAATTGGCAAATACGGCCGTTTAGAGCAGTTTCTTGACAATAATGTAACGTGGCGTCAACTGGAGATTTACATGAAAATGACCTGAAATTGTCAAATATGGCCGTTTAGAGCAGTTTCTTGATGGAAATCATATAAACTCTATATTATTGAACATTATCCAGATTTCAGTTACCATCCTGAAGAAATGTGTTTTGGGAGTAGTAATGTGGCGTTTACTAGAGTTTTACATGAAAATTGTCAAATATCGGCCGTTAAGATATCGGGCGTTAAGATATCGGGCGTTAGATATCGGGCGTTAAGTCCAGTTTTACATGAAAATGACCTGAAATTGGCAAATACGGCAGTTTAGAGCAGTTTCTTGATGAAAATCATATAAACTATATATTATTGAATGAACATTATCCAGATTTCAGTCACCGTCCTGAAGAAATGTGTTTTGGGAGTAGTAATGTGGCGTGAGTCTATATTAGAGACAGTTTCTTGACGATAATGGAAAGTGGCGTCAACTAGAGTTTTACATGAAAATGACCTGAAATTGGCAAATACTGCTGTTTAGAGCTAGTTTCTTGACAATAATGTAACATGGCGTCAACTAGAGTTTTACATGAAAATGACCTGAAATTGGCAAATGCGGCCGTTTAGAGCAGTTTCTTGATGGAAAACATATAAACTATATATTATTGAACATTATCCAGATTTCAGTCACCGTCCTGAAGAAATGTGTTTTGGGAGTGGTAATGTGGCGTTTACTAGAGTTTTACATGAGCCTATATTAGAGACAGTTTCTTGACAATAATGTAACGTGGCGTCAACTAGAGTTTTACATGAAAATGACCTGGAATTGGCAAATACTGATGTTTAGAGCCAGTTTTTTGACAATAATGTAACGTGGCGTCAACTAGAGTTTTACATGAAAATGACCTGAAATTGGAAAATACGGCCGTTTAGAGCAGTTTCTTGATGACAATCATATAAACTATATATTATTGAACATTATCCAGATTTCAGTCACCGTCCTGAAGAAATGTGTTTTGGGAGTAGGAATGTGGCGTTTACTAGAGTTTTACATGAGTCTATATTATAGACAGTTTCTTGACAATAATGTAACGTGGCGTCAACTAGAGTTTTACATGAAAATGACCTGAAATTGGCAAATGCGGCCGTTTAGAGCAGTTTCTTGATGGAAAACATACTTCCTTGAAGAAACTCATGTAAAGTATGGTTTCCTGTCAGAAAAGACACTACTACCACTACTAATACTACTATAACTACTACTACAAATATTACTACTACTACAACTTCTTCAACTACTACTACTGCTATTAATACCACTACAACTATTACTACTACAACTTCTTCTTCTAATACTACTGTTACTACTGCTACAACTTATTATTCTACTACTAATACTACTATTACTACTACTACCACTACAACATCTACTACCACTACTACTTTTACTACTAATACTACTACAACTTCTTCTTCTACTACTACTACAACTTCTTCTACTACTACTACTACTACTACTACTACTACTACTACTTCTTCTTCTACTACTGCTATTAATACTACTACAACTATTACTACTACAACTTCTTCTAATACTACTACAACTATTACTACTACTATTACCGCTACTATTAATACTACTACTACAACTTATTAATCTCCTTCTAATACTACTATTACTACTACTAATACTAATATTTAACAATTTCTTCTTCCACTACTACTACTACTACAACTTCTTCTTCTTCTACTAATACTACTATTACTAATATTACTATTACTACTACAACTTGTACTACTAATACTATTACTACTAATAATAATACAACTACAACTTCACTTTCTACTATTAATACTATTACTACTACTATTAGAACTATTACTGCTACTACTACTTTCTCTAATCTCTGTTTCTCTATCTCTCAATCTCTTCCTCTCTCTCACACATAATTTCCAATTTCATTTTTAACACTATCCACACAAATGACATGTCTACGTCTTCAGAAGTTTCTTGGGATTCTCGAAATTAAGTTATTAAATTTATACGACTTTGTCACAGTTCTACTTCCATACACTCGCGTCTTTGAGTACTCAAAAGCGCTCTATAAATAAAATGTATTATTATTATTATTAGGGCCCGAGCACCGACAACGTCGGGCCGCATTGTAATCATAGTGTTTATTAGGGCCCGAGCACCGACAACATCGGGTCGCGAAGGCCCTATTGAAACTGTAGTGTTTTTTATTATCGGGCCCGACGCGCACACAGCGCGAGGGCCCGATCATCGCTGCTTGCAGGTTTAATTATTATTATTATTATTATTATTCTGCCAAATGAATTGCCTTTTTGAGGGCTTTATCATATTCAAAGTGTCAGAAAATTTGACATGCATATCAGGACTGGTGAAAATTTAGATATTTTCAAGGTCTCCCTATTGGATATGAAAAAATGGCTCGCTAGCGCCCCCTACAAAAAAACGAATTTCAATAAATTTACATTCGGACACCGTGAGTCCAATTGACTTGAAATTTCTCACACATATGCACCTGAAGGAGCTCTACAAATAGCCCTCTTGAGACCCTAAACTCCGCCCCGAAATGTTTCGCCATTTTGAATTTTCTGAAAAACACATTTCTGCAAACTCCTCCTGAACGCTCAGTCCGATTTCCACCAAATTTCCTGTGATTCATTATTGGATCAATGTCATCAAAGGTTATCAAAGACATGTTGATATCTCATTTCGTTTCGAATATCTGGACCAATGAACTTGATAGGGGGCGTGGCTTCCTGCATCAATACACATAACGTAAATACCGTTTGACCTATAACCACGGAATTTGCAGCGTATGTCCACAAGACATCCTGTTACATACCCTTAAATTTTCATTCCATTCTACCACTAGGGGGCGATACAGTCACTTTTTAAATTTGCTGCATTTTAAGGCATTTTTTGTCATTTTCAGGCGTTGTACTTTGACGAACTCCTCCTACAGAATGTATGCAATCGACTTCAAATTTGGTCAGGATGATCTTGAGACCTTTATGATCAAAAGTTATCAAAATGGTGAGGTATGATCCAAGGACCTTGATGTGGCGTGGCGACCGTTTCGTGGCAACTTTGTGCCTGTCTCCGTGAAAAAGAAGTTGTTGTAACTCCAAGGTACATAGTCCAATCTAGCCAAAATCTCTTGTGCATGATGCTGGTTCCGGGCTGAACAGATTCCAATGCAAAATAAATCACAAAAGCATAGCGCCACCTACTGGCAAAAGGAAATGACAAGCTTTATACTTTGATGTACTGCTCCTAGCCAGTGAACCAGATCGACTTCAAATTTGTTAAGGACAGCCTTAAGACCTTGTTGATGCATCATCCTGAATATTGTTGGATTTCGTTGAACCCCGTTGCCGTGGCAACGCTTTGTTCGCCATGAAAAAGGAAGTTGATTTTTCTGTGGTTTGCGATGGTCATGAACTTATGAATCTTCTCACACGTGTAATAGGTGATGTACATAAATATTTCGTATCAGATTCGTGCTTTGCCATTTGAAATTGCCTCGACAGCGCCCCCCTTAAATTTTCAATTAAGCTGCCCCAGCCCTACGTTTGACCTAGGTGCATGGAATTTGCTCGGCATATGTATCTAATGTGGACTTAAAAAAAGCCTCTTGGGACCATGCTCCAAACCAAACCGGAAGTTAGCCATTTTGATTTTTGTGTGTATTTTCATCACTTTCTCGTTTATTTACAGGCGTTACACTTTGACGAACTCCTCCTAGGGATTTAATCGGATCCAGTACAATCTAAAGACATTAATGATTAAAAGTTATCAGTGCTGTTGCTGTAATCAGGAACTGTTTTGAGAGGTGTGGTTTAGTTTCAATCGGTCAATTGTCCTCTTAACTGCTAGGGGGAGTGGCTTACACATCTCAAGGAGGCTTGGTACAGTTAAGAGCAAATTATGAAAGCAAGAACAATATACTTAGTCTATCCTAGCAGAATCAAGTAGTTCAGTATCCCTCCAGAAGTCAAATACACTGGAGTAAAGGTTTGTTTGGTCTGAGTATATATATATCCTTGAGATGTGTCACTCCCCCTAGCAGTTAAGAGGACAATTGACCTATTGAAACTAAACCACACCTCTCAAAGCAGTTCCTGATTACAGCAACAGCACAGACAACAGAATCAGCAACAAACACTAACACTTTTAAGCAGGCTTGGTACAGTTAAGAGCAAATTATGAAAGCAAGAACAATATACTTAGTCTATCCTAGCAGAATCAAGTAGTTCAGTATCCCTCCAGAAGTCAAATACACTGGAGTAAAGGTTTGTTTGGTCTGAGTATATATATCCTTGAGATGTGTAAGCCACTCCCCCTAGCAGTTAAGAGGACAATTGACCTATTGAAACTAAACCACACCTCTCAAAGCAGTTCCTGATTACAGCAACAGCACAGACAACAGAATCAGCAACTAACACTTTTAAGCAGGCTTGGTACAGTTAAGAGCAAATTATACTGCTAGGGGGAGTGGCAAATACATGAGTGTTAAAATGTTAGGGACGGTGTTGAATATAGAGTGTTGGTGTTATTTTAACACCACGCAGTTATGAAATAGCACTGCTAGTGTTGCCTGTGACTTATTTGCGTTGTCAAATCAGAGTGTTAAGCTTTTTTGGTGTTAAGGCAGATCTAAGCCACGCCTTCACGTAACGGTTGTCCAGGACGTGATGAAGACGAAAAAACTTTCTCCTGCGCCATTTTCTTTCACAAGGGGAATACTCAAGACGGTAGAAGGTAAGTGCTTAATTTGACTGTCTGGGGGTATTCAAGACTTAGTCATACACCTGTTATTTTATCATAATTCATATTTGCTTCATAACTTGTGCTTATTTAAGTTGTAATTGTCTATTTTGTATTGTAACGTTAGGTAATAGCTAGGTTATAGCAAAGCTTTTAGCATGACTCAATACTCTCAGGTTAGACTATAACGTTAACTTTCGTGAAAAGTTTACTCCCTGATAATAAACCTACTGTGTAAGCGGGAATATATCGTTGGACTTGTTAAAAAGCGAAGTTATTAGGCTGTACTAGTTGCTAGCAATGTGCAGTGTTCGGCGGGAGTAAGTTAGGCGGGAGTAAGTGTTAGGCGGGAGTAAGTTAGCACGTTACGTTATTGCTAGCAAGCTGGCTGACGTTAAGTGAACTTTAACGTAGCTCTAGCCACTGAGAGATGGTGAAAACATGTATGCTAGCCATCAGTGACAGGATTGGTCTGACTTATGACATGACCTTCTAACCATGTCCATAAATGTCCATAATTGTCTACAAAAATACATTGCAACATGGAAAAGCATTACTGGTAGAAAGACGTTGCGAACGCAGCATTAAGAACTACAGTTCCCATCAACGTTAGCGGTTTCGCGCTATTTCAGAACCTACGAAGGGCCCGCGGAACGAAAGAAGATAAAGGAAGAATGTAATGGCATTCTGAGATTGTAGAGAGAGAAGGAATGGCAGTATGTATTTGAGTAGTATGTAGTTGAGGGATTTGCTGAAATAGGCTATGCAAAATGTGCAGGGGAACAGGGGGGGAAAAATGAACGTTAGCCTCCCGTTTTCTCCCATAAAAAATGTTGCTACGGACAACTCGACTTGCATGCATGCATGCTCATTTTCACCGAATACAATCTAAAGTACAAAACGAAAATTTGCCCACTGACCATCAGTCAGATATTTAAAATAAATATAAATATATTTGATTAGGCTATGCTGGGTTTCGTGGAAGTGAAAATGGGCAGTTTTAATAATGGGCAGTATGGAGTCAGATAGGCTCAGGTCACCATGGACGTATTTGGATTTGCCAAATTTTGCAGGACACTTGATATACAGGCTAATTGCAAATATGACATGTCTGGATGTTTAACTGTTGGCCTGAGATTTGTGTTGTATCATATTTTATTTTTTAAGAAAGAAATGCTGGTTCAAGTGGAGTGCAAGGGTGTCCTGAAATGGGTTCGAATACCAATGAAGGATGACCGCTATGATTACTTTCAGTTCATTCAAGAAGGTAAGTAAAAGGTTAACTCGACAATTTTTACATCACACCTAATATTGCATGTCATTATGAGTCAGTTCTTGATTATTAACAGCAAAGTGTATAAACCTCATGATTGTTTTACATATCTAAAACAGAACTGTACCGACAGTTTATCGGAAGTTATTTCATCATGTCATAGGTTAAAACTTAATGGCATGTGGTTGTGGTGCTGTTGCCAAACAGCTTTTAAGTGCATTATCGTCACCTTCACGCTGTAGTGCATTGGTAATCCAATGGTAGTCCAATGAGATAAAAAGCCATTTCCGTGTATTGGCCGCACTGCACCCAAGTATTAGTTGCAGGGATGCAGGAATTTTACAAAATTACTATATCAACTGTGGTTAATAGTTGGGAAACAACAGTAAGTGTTTTGGATCTCAGTTTCAGCTAAATTCAACCTGCCAAATGAATCTGATGTGGACCTGAAGGACTCCTCAGGAGTTGATGTAGATGCTGACATTTTTGATGAGTTAGTGAGATCTGCTGCAGTATCTTTCAAGGTGTTCACTGAGGACTCTGGTAAGACACAGAAACGCCCCTCCCATTGCATTTACATTTAGGACATTTAGCAGATGCTTTTGTCTAGAGTGAATTAGTACATCTGTCAATAGGAACAGAAACAACAATATTGCTATTGTTACAACTGCAGATGTCAGAGAGCAAATATGCAAGATCAGGCCACTGTGGTGATGTTGCCTTATGCAAAATATATTTCCCAACTAATGTTAAATAGTATAACCCCCCCCATCCCTTTTCTTCCCTTAGCTGAGAAAGAGGTCTCTGAGGCCTCCTTCTGCTCAGAAGAGGGATCATTCTCACCCATTGAGTCTGTGAGGTCATTCTCATCAGTTGAGTCTGTGAGTTCAGGCTCCACTGTTATTACAGAATGCACCAAAGCACGGAGAAGGCAACTGGTAGAAGGACCACCTGACAGTAAGGCAGCAAAAGATGTAAGTTGTTCTTAGGTTGTTGGTAGGATGTCAAAAAATGTTCAAAATGCATAGCAAGTTTACATGCAACCTCTATATTACAGATGGTCTATGTAGCTCTACATCAAAAAACCGGGGTGAAGACATATTCAAAGAGTACAACGCAACCAAAGGCCTTTCTGATCAAACAAGAAGGAAACTCGTCAACATCCTGGTGGCAGATATGGTCGAGAGTCATGGGTAAGTGTCATATCAACTGTTGACAGAAAAAAGTTTCTGATGCCAGTTAACCTAATTAGTTGTGAAATGTTCCTTCTTTTGTTGTCTATTACACAACTTTTCTAGCGTTTTGTTGCCCCCGTCCCAACTTTTTTGAGATGTGTTGCTGGCATAAAATTCATAATGTGCTTATATTTCAAACTGACCCTATCTTGCTATGGTGTAGGAGGGTCCCACCAATCAATGTCCGCGTGACCTATGCCCTAGGAATAGTCACCCTTTTCCCCAATTTGAAGGATAAGGCTTCACCAACTGGTTATGTGAGTATTATGCAACAGGAACCTCTCATTTAGTCTTGGTCATGTATAGAGAAAAGCCTTATTTTGGGGTCCTGATACAGACATCAGCTTTGATGGATTTTAATATTGACAGTGTGTCTTGCCTGTGTTCTTGTCTGACAGGAACATTACTACGATCCTCACAGTGGCCAAGGTTACCTGGCCTACAGATTGAAAACGGTTCAGCGCAATACCACAAGTGACTTAAAGAGGAGCCCCAAGTCTGCGGATCAACATGGCCCTAAGACCCTGCGTGAGACATCAACATCTGAGCAGCTGTCAGGTGATGAATGCAGAGAAGCGATGTCCGTGATGAAGCATTCAGCAGACCAACCAGTTGTTAAGGAGAAAATGAAGGCAACCTTCAAGCACCGTCAGAGTATGCTACACGATCCAGACCAGTCTTCAGTTATCCTAGATCACTTCCCCGATTCTTGGATACACCAGGCTTGGTAAGAATTATAGAGACTTGCTTGATGTACCAGTTATTAAATGTGTTGTGTACCATGTTTTAATATGGTTTCTGTCTGTGTTAGATTAACCAAGACTTCACAATGCTATTTGGAGAAGATGTCTCGGGCAAGTTTATTGCAAAATGGCCAACGTTCTACAAACCTAGGATTATCGCTGTCTGCAAAGGCCTTCGCCCTGGTACTCATGTGGATGACCTTCTGTCCGCTCAAGAGGAATCGAATGATTATCGTAAGTGTCCACGGATTGTGTTTGCCAGTGTTCTTCATATGCGCTTATTAACTATGACTGTGTACTGATGGGGTGTGGGTGTTGCCATACTAATCCACTAGGATGGGACAGTGACTTGGCAGCTATCCTCCTGCTCGTTCATCTCTTGCCTCCAACCGCAAAAGGAAAAAGACATGGGAAAATCAGTGCCACTGAAGCTGCTGACCATGTGGTCAAGTTCATGAAGGTATGTTCAGGACATAGATAGTGACTGAATGTTGCTTCACCTCTTTTAACACTTAATTTACCTATGATTTGTCACTTTCTTGGTCAGCTGTTTGAATTTCCCTCTCGCAGCAGTTAAAGGGACACACCAACATTTAGGGAAATTATTTATTATTTATCGTCTCCTTCTTGTCTCTGTGCGTGCAGTAACTCAATCTGACATACCCACTACTAGCCTAGTTTTGCATAGCTTATTGAGGTGGGCAGAAGCAACAAGCAGAGATAGAACATCAGACTGAGTTACTGCACACACAGTAACGAGAAGTGTATGTATCATCTTATCCAACTTTGGGGGATAATATTTAAAATATTGGCAAGTTCCTTTGAAAGACAAGATATTGTTTACATAAAATAATGCTCTTAAAATGATTTGGAGATATTTTATTCACTGCTGTGGTGGCACTGTAATCAAGGAGGCCAAGATGATGAGAGATAATTAATTATTATTTATGTACGTTGCCCTTTGTTGAATAGACATTCAGTAGATCCCAAAAAAGCTCTGCTTTTAACGTCCCATGTCATTTAGAGGTGTTTAGACGCCTATCCAGCTATAAGAAGAGGCTTATATAAGAGGCTTATATAAGAAGCCTCTTTGGTGTGTAAACAAATTACTGTTCCTAATTTCCCCTCCAACACTCTTAGGTGGGGACGAGCATGGTGACATTCCTGGACAGATTTGGATCAGCACAGCCCTTCCTCCTCTGTGTTGGAGAAAAGTTGAGTAGTATCCAAAAGTTTTACGTCATCCTCGATCAGAAGGCCATTCCCTGCGTGGCGCAGACAGCTGTGGCTGCCTTCGATGAACTGTTTAAGGCCCACTTCGTCTTTGCTGTATCCTACGATGAGGCCTTGTGCAACTTCTACACCTTCATTCAGACTACCGTATATGGGATTGACGTCGGCACTACAAAAGAGAGTCCACGGGTCAAGGAAATCCGGGCAAAAGTTGATCATATTGAGGTTTGAAAATGTTCACCTGTTGCATTTGCAAGGTTCAGCACAAAAGTTGCTCCGTTTTTTTCAACATTTGAAGTTTGGTCATGCGTTGTACCCAGGACGTACATTGCGTTTGAAATGTGGAGAGAATGGGTGTTCTTCTGTTTTTTACACATATTGTGGATTCAAGAAACATTTATTGAGAGTACATCGAGACTGTGTAGCTTCAAATTCTATTGTTCCTTTGGACAATGTTCACAGTAATGTTTGTGTTCCTGATCCACTGCCAAGTGAAGTTTCTCTCGTAAGCTACTCAGCTCCTCTTGAAAAAAGACAGTTACTGGATATGTGTAGCTCTATTGTGGCTCAAGTACAAGCATCTGGAGTCTCTGAAAGTACTATGCAGTCTTTAGTTGGTTCAATGGAGGAATTTGTAAATGACGTCCATGTCCAAGCACAGGACACTGTTCTTAAATGTATTTCATCTGAGGTAACTGAACAAACTCTCAATAAAGTTAAAGACTGTTTTGAGCAGCTTGAAAATCCATTTTCATCCCTCAATACTGAAACTAAGAGGCAAAGACATTTTGAGAAAAAATGGAAAATTGTGGAACCAGTAGAGCATGTTCTTGGTGTGCGTTATGATCTACGCAAGGATAGAACTACTGGTGTATACAGTCAAATTCCTGTTAATGACAAATTTGTTTATGTGCCTATTTTGGGAACTCTTGAGTCGATGTTTACTAATCGGGAACTCAGCAACTGTTTCCAGCAAGTGAAGCTTCATGAAGATGGCATTTTCAAAGACATTAATGATGGTTCATATTTCAGAAATCATCCATTATTTTCACAGCAAGAACATGCTCTTCAAATTCAGCTTTATTATGATGATTTTGAAACGGCCAATCCGCTAGGCTCTAAAAAGGGAATTCACAAACTTGGCTGTGTTTACTTTATTTTAAGGAATTTGCCAATGAAGCTGAATTCAGTTTTGATGAACATTCATCTTGTGGCGCTTTTTCATTCAGAGGACTTAAAGAAATATGGTTTTGATCCAATCCTACAGCCTCTTGTTCATGACTTAAAAGTTTTGGAGACGCAGGGAATCCAGGTACCCTTTTCAGATACACCATTAAAGGGGTCTGTTATTCAGGTTACTGGGGATAATTTAGCTATACATGGACTTTTTGGTATGGTTGAATCGTTCAGTGCAACTTACTGTTGTCGATTTTGTTTAACTGACAAGACACGTTTGCAGTCAGTCTTTAGTGAGGATGACCCAGACTTAATTCTTCGCACAAAGGAGCTCTACTCAGAACACTGCAATGCCATGGCACAAAATCCCACTCTAGTTCACTCATTTGGTGTTAAGAGAACCTGTCCCCTAAATGCGCTGCAATTTTTTCATTCCTCAGACAATTATGCAGTGGATATTATGCACGACCTACTAGAAGGTGTTGTACAGTACGAGTTAAAGCTTCTTTTTCAGTATTTGGTGAAGGACTACATTTCTTTAAATGCCCTCTCTCAAAGGATTCAGAGCTTTAACTATGGATACAGTGAGAGAAAGAACAGACCCAGTGGAGTCAAAGTTAATGATGATAGCAATGACCTCGGGCTCAATGCCATCCAGTCTTGGTGCCTCCTGCGAAATACTCCCTTGATTTTCGGAGACCTAGTTGAACAGAACAACAGTTATTGGAATGTGATTATGCTTTTGATTCAGATTGTCAACATTGTATTCTCACCAGTTATAACAGATGGTATGACTTATTATTTGAAGCACCTAATTTCTGACCATCACAAACTTTTCAAGTTAGTGTTTACAGATAAGAGGCTCATCCCAAAGCATCATCTGATGATACACTACCCCAGATGTATTAGGAAAATAGGTCCACTTATACACATGTGGTGCATGCGATTCGAAGGCAAGCACAACTTCTTCAAAAGGTCGGTGAAGAGTTTTAAAAACTTAACCAAAACATTAGTCAAGAAACATCAGCATCAGTTGGCTTTTCATTGGGAGAATTTTTATTTCAAAAGATTACAGTTTGGTCCTGTTAAACATGTCTCAACTAGCAATCTGGAGGGCAGTGTGGTCTTGAGGTCTTGTCAAACTTTGAATGTGTCTAGTGTCTCCACTACTTCCTGGGTTAAAGTCCATGGAACAGAGTACCAGATGGGAATGTTTGTCTGTACAAGTGTTAAAAATGAAATGCCTACTTTTAATAAGATTATCAATATCATTATCAAAGATGATGAAGTGTTTCTTTTGGCAACTAAAGTTATTACCATGTATTTCGATGATCACCTGAATGCATTCAGCATTGAGGAGGTGGATGATGTGTTCAGTGTAATTTGTGTGGCTGATCTGATGTATTATAGACCTTATGACAGGCAGTTTTCACCTGAAAATGATGAAAGAATGTATATTGTGCCCTACTGCAGTTTAGTCTGAAATGTGCATTGAATTGTCAAAAATGGATTTAATACAAAGGTACTTTTTTTTTTCTAAAATTTCTGCCATTTGTCTTTTATTTCAGGTAGTATAGTATAGTATATATGCTCTTTTGATCCCGTGAGGGAAATTTAGTCTCTGTCTCTGCATTTATCCCAATCCGTGAATTAGTGAAACACACTCAGCACACAGTGAACACACAGTGAAGTGAAGCACACACTAATCCCGGCGCAGTGAGCTGCCTGCAACAACAGCAGCGCTCAAGCAGGTGGGGAGCAGTGAGGGGTTATGTGCCTTGCTCAAGGGCACTTCAGCCGTGCCTACTGGTCGGGGTTCGAATCCCGGCAACCCTCCGGTTACAAGTCCGAAGTGCTAACCAGTAGGCCCCCTAGTGGGGCATTGGGAAATTTGACACCCGATAGTGTCATTGGTATTTACACCTAGTAGTGTTAACTATTAGTAATTTTTAACACTGAGTTTTGTTGTCTTCACACTACACTGGTGTTGGTGTTGAAGAAAGCAGTGTTCTTTTTTAACATTTTATTTTAACACCAACACCAGTGTAGTGTGAATACAACACCATAAAGTGTTGTATAGTGTTGGTGTAGTGTTGATTTATAACAATATAGAGTGTTAAATCAACTAAAATTGGGTGTTAATTATCTAACACTTTCTAAAATGTTAATTTAACACTAGAGAGAGTGGATGCATATAGACACTTTGCCGGTGTTAAAATTAACACTGTGGGTGTTAATTTGACACTGACAATTTTGCAGTGTAGTATTAAAAGTAGTAGAAGTAGTAGTAGCAGAAGTTGTAGTAGTAGTATTAGTAGTAAAAGTAGAAGTAGTAGTATTAATAGTAGTAGTAGTAGTAGAAGAAGTTGTAGTGGTAGTATTAGTAGTAAAAGTAATAGTAGAAGTATTAGTAGTAAAAGTAGTAGTAGTAGTAGTATTAGTAGTACTAGTAGTAATAGTAGTAGCAGTATTAATAGTAGTAGTAGTAGTAGTAGTAGTATTAATAGTTGTAGTAGTAGTAGTAGTGTTAATAGTAGTAGTAGTAGTACTATTATTAAAAGTAGTTGTAGTAGTAGTATTAGTAGTAAAAGTAGAAGTAGTAGTATTAGCAGTATTAATAGTTGTAGTAGTAGTAGTATTTATAGTAGTAGTAGTAGTAGTAGTAGTAGAATAAGTTGTAGTATTAGTAGTATTAATAGTAGTAATATTAGTAGTAGTAGTATTAGTAGTAGTAATAGTAGTAGTAGTATTAACAGTAGCAGTATTAGTAGTATTAATAGTAGTAGTAGTAATAATAGTAGTAGTAGTAGTATTAAAAGTAGTAGTAGTAGTAGTAGTATTAGTAGTAAAAGTAGAAGTAGTAGTATTAGTATTATTAATAGTAGTAGTAGTAGAAGAAGAAGTTGTAGTGGTAGTATTAGTAGTAAAAGTAGTAGTAGTAGTAGTAGTAGTATTATCAGTAGAAGAAGTTGTAGTAGTAGTATTAGTAGTAATAGTAGTAGTAGTACTAGTATTAATAGTAGTAGTATTAGTAGTAAAAGTAATAGTAGTAGTATTAGCAGTAAAAGTAGTAGCATTAATAGTTGTAGTAGTAGTAATAATAGTAGTAGTAGTATTATTAAAAGTAGTAGCAGTAGTATTAGTAGTAGTAGTAGCAGAAGTTGTAGTAGTAGTATTAGTAGTAAAAGTAGAAGTAGTAGTATTAGTAGTATTAATAGTTGTAGTAGTAGTAGTATTCGTAGTAGTAGTAGTAGTAGTAGTAGAATAAGTTGTAGTGGTAGTATTAGTAGTAAAATTAGTAGTAGTAGCAGTATTAGTAGTAGTAGTAGTAGTAGTAGTAGTAGTAATAGTAGTGGTAGTACTCGTATTAATATTAGTAGAATTAATAGTAGTAGAAGTAGGAGTAGCAGTATTAATATTAGTAGTAGTAGTAGTAGTTGTATTAACAGTCTTAGTAGTAGTAGTAGTAGTATTAGTAGTATTAATAGTAGTAATATTAGGAGTAGTATTAGTAGTAGTAATAGTAGTAGTATTAATAGTAGCAGTAGTAGTAGTATTAATAGTAGTAGTAGTAAAAGTACTAATAATAGTGGTATTATTATTATTAGTAGTAGTAATAGTAGTATTAATAGTAGTATTATTAGTATTACTAGTTGTAGTAGTAGTAGTAGCATTAGTAGTAGTAAAATAAGTTGTAGTAGTCGTATTAGTAGTAAAAGTAGTAGTAGTAGTATTAGTATTGTTATTAGTAGTAGTAGTAGTAGAAGAAGAAGTTGAAGAAGCAGCATTAGTAGTAAAAGTAGTAGTAGTAGGAGTATTAATAGTAGTAGTAGTAGTCTTAGTAGTAGTATTAACAGTACTTGTAGTAGTAGTAGTAATAGTAGTATTAATATAGAAGGAGTTGCAGTAGTAATGTTAGTAGTATAAGAAATTGTAGTTGTAGTATTAGTAATAGTAGTAGTAATAGTACCATTAGTAGCAGAAGAATAAGTTGTAGTAGAAGTATTTGTATTAGTAGTGGTAGAAGTAGTAGTAATAGCACTAGTAGTAGTAGTATAAGTAGTAGGAGAAGTTGTAGTAGTAGTATTAGTAGTAAAAGTAGTAGTAGTAGTAATAGTAGAAGAAGTTGTAGTATTAGTATTGATAGTGGCGGTAGTAGTAGTAGTAGTAGTAGTAAAAGAAGAAGTTGTAGTAGTAGTAGTAGTAGTAGTATTAGTAGTAGAAGTTGTAGTAGTAATAGTAATAGTAGTAGTAGTTGAAGCAGTAGTAATAATAGTAGTAGTATTAGTATTAGTAGAATAAGTTGCAGTAGTAGTATTAGTACTAAAATTAATAGTATTAGTAGTATTAGTATTGTTATTAGTAGTAGTAGTAGTAGTATTAAAAGTAATAGTAGTAGTAGTCGTAGAAGAAGAAGAAGTTATAGTAGTAATAGTATTAATAGTAGTAGTAGTAGTATTAATAGTAGTAATAGTAGTAGTAGTAGTATTAGTAGTAGAAGAAGTTGTAGTATTAGTATTAGTAGTAAAATTAGTAGTAGTAGTATTAGTAATAAAAGTAGTAGCATTAGTAGTAGTAGTAACAATAGTAGTAGTAGTAGTAATATTAATAGTAGTAGTATTAGTAGTAGTAGAATAAGTTGTAGTAGTAGTATTAGTAGTGAAAGTAGTATTAGTAGTATTACTAGTTGTTGTTGTTGTAGTAGTAGTAGTATTAATAGTAGTAGTAGTAATAGAAGAAGTTGTAGTGGTAGTATTAGTAGTAGTACTAGTAGTAGTAGTAGTAGTAATAGTAGTAGTAGTACTAGTATTAATAGTAGTAGTAGTAGTAGTAGTAGCAGCAGTATTAATCGTAGTAGTATTAATAGTAGTAGTACTAGTAGTAGTAGTATTAATAGTAGTAGTAAAAGTACTATTAATAGTAGTAGTAGTAGTAGTATTAATAGTATTAGTTGTAGTAGTAGTATTAATAATATTAGAGGTAGTGGTAGTAGTATTAATAGTAGTAGACTACTACTACTATTAATTATTAATATTAACTGCTACTAATATTACTATTACTACTATTACTAAATAGTAGTAATAGTAATATTAGTAGCAGAAGAATAAGTTGTAGCAGAAGTATTAGTCTTAGTAGAAGTAGTAGTAACAGCAGTAGTAGTATTAGTAGTAGAAGAAGTTGTAATAGTAGTATTAGAAGTAAAAGTAGTAGTAGTAGTAGTAGAATAAGTTGTAGTATTAGTAGTAATAGTGGCGGTGATAGTAATAGTAGTACTAAAATAAGTTGTAGTAGTAGTAGAAGAAGTTGTGGTAGTAGTAGTTATAGTGGTATTAATAGTAGAAGAAGTTGTAGTAGTTGTATTAGTAGTAATAGTAGTAGCAGTAGTAATAGTAGTATTAGTAGTAGAAAAGGAAGTTGTAGTAGTAGTTATAGTAGTATTAGTAGAAGTAGTAGTAGTAGATGTTGTACTAGTAGTATTAGTCGTAGTAGTAGTCGTAGTAATAGTTATATTAGCAGAAGAATAAGTTGTAGTAGTAGTATTAGTATTTGTAGTAGTATAAGTAGTAGTAATAGCAGTAGTAGTATTAGTAGTAGAAGAAGTTTTAGTAATAGTATTAGTAGTACAATTAGTAGAAGTAGTATTAGTAGCAAAAGTAGTAGTATTATTATTATGAGTAGTAGTAGTAGTAGTAGAAGAAGAAGTTCTTATAGTAGTATTAGTAGTAGAAGCAGTAGTAATAGTAGTAGTAGTAGTAGAAGAAGAAGTAATAGCAGTAGTAGTAGTAATATAAGTAGCAGGAGAAGTTGTAGTAGTAGTATTAGTAGTAAAAGTAGTAGTAGTAGTAGTAGAAGAAGTTGTAGTATTAATAGTAGTAGTAGTAGTATTAATAGTAGTATTAATAGTAGTAGTAGTAAAATTACTATTAATAGTAGTATTAATAGTAGTATTAATAGTATTAGTTGTAGTAGTAGTATTAATAATATTAGAGGTAGTGGTAGTAGTATTAATAGTAGTAGACTACTACTACTATTAATTATTAATATTAACTGCTACTAATATTACTATTACTACTATTACTAAATAGTAGTAATAGTAATATTAGTAGCAGAAGAATAAGTTGTAGCAGAAGTATTAGTCTTAGTAGAAGTAGTAGTAACAGCAGTAGTAGTATAAGTAGTAGAAGAAGTTGTAATAGTAGTATTAGAAGTAAAAGTAGTAGTAGTAGTAGTAGAAGAAGTTGTAGTATTAGTAGTAATAGTGGCGGTAATAGTAATAGTAGCACTAAAATAAGTTTCTAGTAGTAGTAGTAGTAGTAGTAGAAGAAGTTGTGGTAGTAGTAGTTATAGTGGTATTAATAGTAGAAGAAGTTGTAGTAGTAGTATTAGTAGTAATAGTAGTAGCAGTAGTAATTGTAGTATTAGTAGTAGAAAAGGAAGTTGTAGTAGTGGTTATAGTAGTATTAGTAGAAGTAGTAGTAGTAGAAGATGTTGTACTAGTAGTATTAGTCATAGTAGTAGTCGTAGTAATAGTTATATTAGCAGAAGAAGAAGTTGTAGTAGTAGTAGTAGTATTTGTAGTAGTATAAGTAGTAGTAATAGCAGTAGCAGTAGTAATATTAGTAGTAAAAGTAGTAGTATTAGTAGTATTATTATTAGTAGTAGTATTAGTAGTAGTATTAGTAGTAGTAATAGCAGTAGTAGTAGTATTAGTAGTAGAAGAAGTTTTAGTAGTAGTATTAGTAGTAAAATTAGTAGAAGTAGTATTAGTAGCAAAAGTAGTAGTATTATTATGAGTAGTAGTAGTAGTAGTAGTAGAAGAAGTTCTTATAGTAGTATTAGTAGTAGAAGCAGTAGTAATAGTAGTAGTAGTAGAAGAAGAAGTAATAGCAGTAGTAGTAGTAATATAAGTAGTAGAAGTTGTAGTAGTAGTATTAGTAGTAAAAGTAGTAGTAGTAGTAGAAGAAGTTGTAGTATTAGTAGTAATAGTGGCGGTAATAGTAATAGTAGTAGTAGTAGTATTAGTAACAGTAGCATTATTAGTAGTAGTATTAATAGTTGTATTAATAGTAGTAGTAGTAGTATTAATAGTAGTTGTAGTATATTAATACTACAACTACTATTAATACTACTACTACTACTATTAATACTACTACTACAACTTCTTCTACTACTATAATACTTCTACTACCATTACTACTACTATTAAGTAGTAGTAATGGTAGTAGAAGTATTATTATTATTATTAGTAGTAGTAGTAGTAGTAGTAGTAGTCATATTAATAGTAGTATTAATAGTAGTAGTAGTATTAATAGTAGTATTAATAGTAGTAGTATTAATAGTAGTAGTAGTATTAATAGTCGTATTAATAGTAGTATTAATGGTAGTAGTAGTATTAGTATTAATAGTAGTAGTAATAATAGTATTAGTAATAGTAGTAGTATTAGTATTAATAGTAGTAGTAGTATTAGTAATAAAAGCAGTAGTATTAGTAGTAACAGTAGTAGTAGTAATAGTAGTAGAAGTAATAGTAGTAGTAGTAGAATAAGTTGTAGTAGTAGCATTAGTAGAAAAAGTAGTAGTAGTAGTATTAGTAGTATTAGTATTGTTATTAGTAGTAGTAGTAGTATTAATAGTAGTAGTAGTAGTAGTAGTAGTAGTAGTAGTAGTAGAAGAAGAAGAAGTTGTAGTAGCAGTATTAGTAGTAGAAGTTGTAGTAAAATTAGTAGTAGTAGTTGTAGTAGTAGTAGTAATAGTAGTAGTAGTACTAGTATTAATAGTAGTAGTAGTAGTATTAGTAGTAAAAGTAATAGTAGTAGTATTAGTTGTAAAAGTAGTAGTAGTAAATAAACTGTACTTGTATAGCGCTTTTCTAGTATTCCGACCACTCAAAGCGCTTTTACACTACTAATCATTCACCCTTTCATACCCATTCATACACTGATGCATACCATGCAAGGTGCCATTAGGGTCTCTCTAATCATTCACACCCATTCATACACCGATGGCACAGCCTTCGGGAGCAACTCAGGGTTAAGTGTCTTGCCCAAGGACACATCGACATGGACTGCCGGAGCCGGGGATCAAACCGCCGATCCTCTGATTGGAGAACGACCCTGCTCTCCACTGAGCCACAGCCGCCACCTATATACCTAGTAGTATTAGTAGTACTAGTAGTAATAGTAG